>NC_089185.1:3123956-3219028 GCF_947507565.1 Oscarella lobularis
TTGGAACGACTCGAATACCGGGGATTGAACAAGGTAAATAAATAAATAAATAATAAAAGGAAGGGACCCTTGAGAGCATGTGATCTTTTTTTTCAGATGTGATTCGCCATGTTGATCCGAGTCAGTCGAAACACATTGTTATTTATCGTCACGGGCGTTGGTACACTATGTCGTGTTTTGCGCGCGGGCGTCTTTTGGAAACATGTGAAATTGAACAGTAGGCTTCCTCAAGAGAGTGGGCCAATAATAATAATAATAATATAATATTAAATTTATAGTGAAATACAACGTATTCTTGATGATGATGATCCGAGTCGGCCTGTGAAGCCCGGCGAATTGAAGCTTCCGGCTTTGACTGCTTTGAACAGGTAGAAGATTATTGATTAATTGGTTCAAATCATTGTTTGGTTGTGTAGAGATAAGTGGGGAAGGCTGTACAACGAACACTTCAAAAGTGGAAAGAATTTGAAAGCGATGGATACACTTGAAAAAGTAAGAAGAGAAGCCCGACTAATGATTGAGAAAATTTCCTAATTAATTAAGGCTGCCTTTGTCGTGTTTCTTGACGACGACGAAATGTTCTACTCCGAGGCAAGGATATGATCAGTCGATATTTTATTGATTTTTAATTATAATAATTGTGTAATTAAAGGATGATCCGACGCAGATTGATCGTATGGCGCGATCGCTTCTTCACGGATCTGGCTACAATCGATGGTTTGACAAGTCCTTTTGCGCCATTATCTTCAAGAACGGAAAGGTAGGGGCAAACAAACACACTTGATATTCATATGATTTCTGACGTAGATTGGATTAACGTGTGAACACTCCTGGTATGTAAAAGTCTAGGAGGATAATTATATCAATTCTCTTCTTCCCCCGGAATCCCCAGCGTCATATATATATAATTAATAATTTATTTCCTTCCCCCACGTGATCCGTCTTAGGGCGGATGCTCCGACTGTATCTCGCATGTTTCAATGGGGATTTTCCGTGGAAGCTGATGAGCATAACCATGGGTTGAGGTCAGCTGCTGCCTGTGATGATGATAGTGGTCTTGCAGCATGTCACAGTTGGCTGTCTGCTACTGTGTGTCTTTGATGGGAAAGTTGTATCGGAAAATGCCACCTTGGGCCCTGTCTCTCCATTAATCAAAATTAATGAATTAATATTATAAAATGTTTTGCTAAATGTGGCTGCTGATTTCTAAAGGAGTGATGCGCCTGTCATAGCCTATATGCTTGAGCATGCGTCTATGGAAGAACTTCTACCTGACAGGTTGGTTGAATTTGTTAAGATAAAACTTGCTATTTGCTAAAAAGAAACAAACGAAATGGAGAGCGCCCATGCGAGCTTTGATGAATAGGGGGGGGAACTCAATATTGTTATTTCAGATTTCGTGACGATGGTCATTGTGTTGGCGAAATCAAATGTGGACCGTTGAAATTTCCTGAACGTCTCGATTGGGATTTGAATGACGAGGTAAATTCATAAAATTTCTGACGTCATCGTCGCGTTCATTGTTGTGTTAGCTCGTCGAAGCGATCGAAGAAGCGGCTGACGATTCAACAAGGAGAGCGAACAATGTCGATCTTCGTCTCATGGTTCACAATGAATTCGGTACGGTATACTCTACAATACATGTAGTCTTCTTATTGCTTGCTTCACTCAGGGAAGAAAGCGATAACTAGCCGCTGTAAAGTTGGGTACGTCATCATATATTCTTTTCTTTTAATTTTTAAAAATCTTTGATAGTCCGGACGGGTTCATACAAATGGCTCTTCAGCTTGCTTACTTCCGAGTGAGTGAGATCTTTCTTTTCTTTTTTCCTCCCGTGAGTACGCCTCTCTTTGTTTTAGGACCAGGGTCACTCGTGTTTGACATATGAAGCGTCGATGACTCGTCTATTTCGCGAAGGAAGAACGGAGACCGTTCGTCCTGTCACCATGCAATCAGCTGCCTTTGTCAAAGCCATGTGCGATTCAGCCTCAAGCGTAAGATCAAGCACAAGAAAGAGACGGTATTACGATTCTTGGTTTGTGCAGAAAGAAGAGAAGCGAAAATTGCTGCGAGCCGCTTGTGAAAATCATCAGAATTTGGCCAAGAATTGTATGATTGGAGAAGGTACTGTACTCTGTCTGTAGTATGTGCCAGTTCATCATCAGTTCTTCTTAGGTGTGGACAGGCACTTGTTTTGCCTTTACATTGTCTCAAAAGCATTCAAAGTGGAATCTCCCTTTCTGCAGAAAGTCAGATCTCTTATCTATAATTGTTGTTGCCACGTGGCTACTTTTCCGTGGTGTCCAGGTTCTTAGTGAGCCATGGAGACTGTCAACAAGCCAAACGCCTCATAGCCAGACTGGTAAACTCAATGAGAAGAAGTTTCCTGATCAGGTTTCCTTTGGAGGAGGATTTGGTCCTGTAAGTTGGATACTTGTACATCGATAAGGGGTTTTTATTTTCTTTAGGTTGCTGATGACGGTTACGGTGTATCGTACATCATTGCTGGAGATGTCGTCATCTTTTTTCACGTGTCAAGCTTCACCGACTCCAAAGTGACGGTGAGCTTTAGTTTTCGAATTGAAAAATCGCGTGGATCTCTACTTTGCGAAATTTAGGATGCGTACAGATTTGCTGATCAAATTCGAGACTGCATGGCCGAAATGCTGGCTCTGTTTGACGACTGAAAAAGATGATATATTTCCCAAAGCGACGTAAGAACACATTATCTTTTATTGCAAGGTCTTTTCTCTCTGTCTCTCAACTGTTACTCTGTTGTTTCACCACGCACGCACCCATTGATCTTTTATGTATGAGCGTGTTTTTAGTTTTGAATTCCTATTAATCTATGTAGACGTCGTTGATCAAGACACAACACAGTGAATACGTATGCGAGTACAGTTGGTCCTTTTAAAACATAATCAATAGAAAGGATCAACTGTATTTATCGTTCTTTTGCGTTATTAATTATGCTCATGTAGACGTCGGTGGCGACGTTATTTCCCCAGATAAAATCGAGATGTTCGTAGCCTTCAATTGTTATTTGGCGCTTGAGAACGCCGAGTGAGGACAGTCGACCCAGCAACCACTCGACGTCAGTTGGATCAGCGAGCCAGTCATTCGTTCCCGTGTACGTGTAAGTAGGTACGCGAAGATTGGCCAAGTCGTACATGGGTGGCGTGGCCTATAAAAAAAACGAGAGTGTTGTAGTTAATTAAAGCGTTCTGTTCAAAGATAGATACCTGGCCGTAGTGGGCTTCGTTTTCTTCTGAGCTTCCATAGTCAAACATTTGATAGGAATTGGCCCGGTGACACTAAAAAGATAGGTGGCACATTTGAATGCAGTGAGCCAGCGTAGATGATCATACCTGCGCATAATGAACCATATTTTGTACTGATGTACCGGCGGGGTTGTGGCTTGTGTAGATTGACACTCGAGACTACCAAAGCAAGGGTCTTTACTTTGTATGCAATTTCCTTGTGCCTACGTAACGTTACGTACGAGGTTTAGATGGGGTTTGTCGAAGCCTGTGACGAGGAATAGGCAGTTGGCGCAGACTTCTTCGCCGTACTTTTTAATGTCGCAGAATGTTTCGCCGAAGAGTCTGAGAAATTCGGTTGACGGTAGAAAGTCGTGGTATCCAAATATATCGAACAAGTCCTAAAAAAGCGTGTTTTAGTGTCGTTACATCTAGAGGAAGTGTCTCTACGCGAATTTCTGGAGTAAGATAGGCGATGTAATGAGTAAGTCCTTTGATGTATCCAACTTTGACGACAGGTGCCAAAGCATAGAATGCCTTGATGCGAGCAGCCAATTGGAGATTGTTCGAAAAGCCCGTGAAAGCGATGAGCGTGCCTTGAGAATGACCGACGTAGTAGATCTGCGATTGGCCAGTTTGATTAACCACGTATTCGATCATGGCAGGTAAATCGTATCGAACCATTTCATCCCAACTAGAAATACTTATTAATTGGAATTGGATCAATAATGTGTAGTGACCTCCAAGCCCAGAATTCTGCGTCTTGAGGTTTCAGATACGTGTGATTGGTCGAATAGGTGTCGCCTCGGACATTTCCCAACCAGACGTCAAAGCCGGCATCAGCGAGAAGAAAAGCGAGACTTTGATCTCGACTATTGGTGAGAAAATTCGTGCTCGAACCGAGCAGTCCGTGCTGAAGAAAAAAGACGGGCTTCGACGTTTCTATCGCGTCAAATTAATTAAGAAGCGTGACGTCATAAATCTTAATTCATACCGGCTGCATCAGGCTGGCGTCCGTATGGAATTCGTTGCATATTGAGAATAAAACCGTCTGTTGTCGTCACCCAGTGCTCTTCTTCCGGATACCCGTTGTATTGAATGATTTGCCTCTAAGACGGAACACGCAGTCGCGTTTCCCTACTAAATGGACTTACGGGACTCATATGTGCTTCGGGATCGATTGCACCTATCGCGGAAGTGCAAAAGAGCAGCAGAGCAACAAACATAACTTCACCCTAAGGCGCAACACCTTCGACCCCTACGCGTGCGCGCGCACGTTCGCGGACTCAGCACTTTCGATGTGAATGGCGGCGATGGAGTCGGCACCGCCGACGCTCGTGCGCGATCTTTCGCCTTCCGTACTCGACGCACTCTGCGGCGTGCTCGATACGAGCCAACGCGAGCAGAACTGGATGGCGCTCGCGATGCGAACTGGAATCTACGATCAAATCGCCATCAAGCAATTCGAACTCGAACTCGTTCGTCCGCACGGAAGCCCGTCGCGTCATCTCATCCAAGACTTCGGCACGCGCAACTACACAGTCGACGTTCTTTATCGATATCTCGCCGAAATCGGACAGGGGACCGCGATGGAGAAAATACGTCATTACGGTACGTAGACAGTTGCGATAACACTTGCGCCTCTGCAAAACTCACGCTCCCCCCCATTCCCTCAGTTTCTTCGTCGCTCGTCGATCAGATCAAACCCCGAGGAGGAACTCTTATTTATCCGAGTTTCGAATCGCATTCGCCCATCGATTCGTCGTCGCCTTCGCCTCCTTCGTCATTAAATTTGACGACAAAAACAACGACTCCGAAACAATCGTCGGACGATGCGACCCCCAGCGAAGCGAAATCGCCTCTAGTCATGACGCCACCGACGTCTAATCCGCCAATATTGCCGTCGCCAAGATTTCCGGCAACGGGAACCGTAACAGGTAGAAAAGATATAATGAGAAGGATTCATTCATAATCTACGCGTGGTTTTTTTTAGAGTTTTCCTATCAGTCTCTTTTTGATGCGACGGACGGTTTCACTGATAATCTTTATCAAAGTGTTCCTGAGATGACGTGCGGTCGAGTGGGATCGCCTGGTCGATTTGGGACCGTTTATAAAGGCGTTCTCAAACATCAGATGTGTCCTGTTGCCATCAAGAAACTCGCTGTATGTAGGCCTAGAAGGAGGAGTCCGAGATTTTAATTAATTTCTCTTTTTAGACTGATAATGATTCTTTATTTCCGAAATTGGGCGATAGAGGAAAGGATAAGTTCTTTTCGGAAGTCCAAGCTTTGTCAAAGTATTAATTTATTGATTAAATATTTCTATTTTTTGGAATGATAATTTAGGTATCGACATCAGAATTTGGTGATTTTGATGGGCTGTTCTTTCGACACGCCTCAATTGTGCTTGGTTTACGAATGGATGAAGGGAGGATCACTTGAAGATCGTCTCATCAATCTGACAAGAGTGAGGGCACTACTATACGTTTCCTCTCACTGACTTCTCTCATCTAGCATCAATATCGTCCTTTGAGTGCCAAAGAACGAGTCAAGATTAGTCACGATATAGGCAAAGCTTTACTTTATATTCACACGACGGAAAGAACGCCTTTGGTTCACTGCAACGTCAAATGGTACAGTCGTAAAATAATTAAATAAATAAATAGCATTTTTTATTTAAGTTCTAATATTTTTATTGGATCTGATTGCACGGCAAAACTCGGGGATTTCGGATTGGCTCAGCCTCTCGTCGCCGGAAGTGAAAACTCGGTGATGGGGACTCGTCTTGGAACAAAGTCACGATGCCTTACACGTGACCAAGAAGCTTGTTTTTCACCCGAATACGTGCGAGGAAGCGTCACGGAAAAAGTCGACGTTTACGCATTTGGAATAGTAAATATATTAATTAATGAAATATATTTTAATTTGTTCTCTCTAGGTCATGTTGCAGATGATTACGGGTCAACGAGTGATCGACGCTCGACGCGAACCCGAAGAACTCGTTCTCTACGTCGAGCCCGTTCTCCATGACAACAACGAAACGGAGCTCATTAGTCTGCTCGATAGTCGCGTTACAGCCTCGCCGGCGACGTCATGGCCAACAAAGAACCTCGTCAGATACGCGAGATTGGCGAAACAGTGCATTAACTCCAAGAGAAAGGATAGACCCGACACAAAAAAGGTATGTATACTATAGGTGGGGGTGCTATTCTTCTACTTAGTACTTCTACTTAGCTGGCACTGGAGCTGGAACAACTCTATGCTGAATGTCAAGAGTCGGGTCTTTTGAGTTATAGCAGTTGTCCGTGAATTCTTCTTCTCCTTTTGAGAGTGTGATATGTGTGTCTGCGTGATGCAGTGGCTGAGGTACAAGTTCTTTTTGTGCATGCTTTATTCTACGTTTAGTAGGCTTTTTCTCTTTTCTCTTGTTTCTACTCTAATTCTATAGGAATCCGTGGTGGCCTTTCCTTGTGCTTTTTCTCTTTAGGGCTTCGTCTAGATTATTGAGCAATTTCAAGCCGACGACTTTAGCAACCTTAAATAATTATGATTATTTATTTATTTATTATTTTTTGGGGGTGAGGACCTCGATCATGTCTGCGATCATGTCGACGCCAAGTGTTCCACTTCCGCCGCCTTTCGTCAACGAGCAAATGCTCCCGGATTTGTCAATGGAGACAGTCAAGTAAGCGTTGCTACATTTCTCCTCTTTCGATGTACAATCAACGACGTAAGACGTCTTTACTTTGCTTAGCGTTACGGTGACGGGAACGCCACTCACGTCTATTTCCTTGCAATCATTTGGATCATCTGATACCTCGATTTCTATAGGTTCGCCTTCGCTGCCTTCGGTCACGCTAACCGCCGGTAATTTGACGTCAGATAAAGCAGCTCGAGCAGCCAATGAAATTGCATCGAGAAGATTTCCATCGTGAGCTAATACCTATAGGAATTAATAAATAATTTTAATATTTTATTTATCACTAGTAGTATACGAGAGCGTCGACGTTTAGTGCCCAGCACTGTTGGCTTGGTATGAGACAGAGTGATGAAAGATTGAGAGCGTTTGGATGATTGTAGGCTTTGTGGAGAACGTCACTAATTGAATTTCCTAAATCTTCTCCGCCTGCTCGTCCTTCGAATTCCGTTGACGCGACGGCAGAGCTGAGTACGGGACCGTGGCGATAGGAGGTGACGTCATATTAATTTTCAGGTTACCAATCGACGAAAAATTTAATGATTCCTTGATCGGGATTTGACGCATTCGGTTCGGTCAATTCGGCTTTGATTCCAACGAGAATTCTCGTTCCAGACTACAGTATTAGGTAAGAGAGTAGAGTCTATCTTCTTTAGACTAACCAATGTGAGTTTTGCAGAGCCATTCGTATTGGCTAAAACTCCCGTTTGCAATTGCACGTGTCGATAGTCGCAGTTCGAGCGACCGTCCTCGCGAAGGTCATTCTCGATTCCCTCTACAATATAATCGACTTCGTGAGAAGATAGTCGACTTTCCATATCCCCAATACAATCCGGGTCCCTGCAGCACGAGGGAGTCACTTGGCCTGGTCCTCGGCCCTCTCCGCTTTCGATGGAGAGCCAACATAAGAGAGGCGTTCCAAACGAAGACTCTTCTCAATGGGCCGAAGGTGCCTGGGCTGATGAACGCGTTCGCTCGGCTCCCACTCACCTACATGTTCTTCAACGCGGAAACGATGACGAAGAAGAAGTAGAAGAAGAAAGGATGGAGGCGGAAGCGACAACGACGAGGCAGATGAAAGAGGACGAAGAGTTAGCTCGACGTTTGCAAGAGGAAGAAGACGGAATTTCTCGCCAAGAAGAAATAGACGAAGAAATGGCTCGAAGATTGCAGCAAGAGTTAAACGGTTCGATATTGCAAGTCTACGATTTGGAGGTGCGATTTTTTTTCATTTAGGAGACCCTGAAGAATTCTCGCTTAGAGATACCGATCTCTTTCCACGCATTTCAATTATTCCAGACAGACGAGAAGCCGAGGAACGAGAACGAAGGCAACGTCGTCGTACTTATGGCATATTTCGACACTTGCTACGTCACGAAGAGGGATGGAGTAGTGAGGATTTTGGTGGTGCAACCGAAGCAGCTGCCTTTAGAAACTTTCTAGCGGCACTCCAAGCGGCGCATCGGCCTGACAGAAGACCAAGAGAAATGGTAGAAGACGACAGCGTATCTGTTGGTGCTGCAGCTCGAGATGATAGCCACCAACAACCAGTAATAATCCCTGACGAAGAGAGAAATGCTATTGATTCTTCTCCTTCACGAAGAAGAAGAAGGGTATGAAAAATGGCTCTAATTTTGGTCGGTAATTTTTTTTTATTAGTCGAGCGATCGTCAGCCTCAGGGTCTACGTCTGGGCAGTCTCCTTGGATTGGCATCTCCGCTTGATTTTGAAGAATTGCTTCGTCTTGACGAGATGCTGGGACAGATACAACGTGGCACTGATCAAGAGTAAGTAAGGCGTTACTCTATGGAGATGATAAATATTTGGCATTTTTTAGAACGATTGATCGTTACAGCTCTGTAGGAAAATTCTCTGCGGTAAGATCATTTTTTAGGTTTTCTATTTTATATGAGCGTTGTTGGTCTAGAGTTCAGCTGGGGAAAACAAGCAGTCAGTTCCCCATGTCGTTATGTAATAAGATCATTCTTGAATTTATTTTTAGGTGCGTTGTGTGCATGACTGATTTTGTGGAAGGGGAAGATATAAGGTATGAGATTTTCTGTCGAGAATTAATCCCTGTATCTCTTATTCCTTTTCGATCAGGCGCTTGCCGTGTTTTCATACGTTCCACATCGCGTGCATTGACCCCTGGCTAAAGACAAATCGCGTCTGTCCCGTC
This sequence comes from Oscarella lobularis, assembly GCF_947507565.1. Classification (NCBI taxonomy): domain Eukaryota; kingdom Metazoa; phylum Porifera; class Homoscleromorpha; order Homosclerophorida; family Oscarellidae; genus Oscarella; species Oscarella lobularis. The sequence goes on from NC_089185.1 coordinate 3,133,092, forward strand.
TGCAGAATTGACATTGACATGGATCAATAGAATTGCAGGCGGTTTGGTGTTAATTCCCATGTGGACCATTAGCATTCATTTGATAATGTCCTATGATAAATTATTGCGTTTAGGTCTGAATATGAATAGAGGGATGATAGCAGTGTGGATGAGCAAGTCTTTTGCACCACAGAACACGTAGAAGGACCAACAGCAAATCATCTCAACATTCAAGTCTAATCTAAGAGCAGCGAATGTCATGGTCCGGCCAGCGGATTTCATGGAACGACGACAATTAGGATGATTCCTTTAGCGGTGGCGGCGGCCGCGCTGGCGGCCGCGCTGGAGCCCCTCCTCCTCCTCCTCCTCTCGCTGTGTTGGCTCGTTGAGGAACGCTAGATCAACAACGCGTAGAGAAAATCATCACTTAGCGTAGAGAGGAAATGCGTACGGTGGTCTTGTTGGTGGACAAGGCTTACTGGGGGGGAGAATAGAGGATTTAGCTGCGTAGTTCTGATAATAGGGATTGGCTTACGTTGGGCTAGGCGGCGGTGGGCTCTTCGCCGGCGGCGGGGGTGCGTAAGCGGAACTGTTGCGAGAACCCCTTTCACTTCCCGCGCTGCTGCTACTTGATAGAAGACGCTAGGTGAGTCAAAAGAGATAAATTTTTGGATATGCATTTATTTTATTTTATTTCTCACCCGTGGGCCAGAAGAGTCTCTGCGGCTCGAGACGGTGTATCTCTAAAGAAAAATTACATTCCGGGGGGGGATAGTGACTCTCAGGCACAAAGCAACAAACCGCTCGAGATTTTCGGACAGGTCGAAACGAGGCAATCCAGGTATAACCGGAGACAACGCTAGCCCAGCATCCCGTCAAACAAGCCTAGTCTCATACTAAGTAGTTGGGGGGCAAATTTGATATAGGAACGTACCTTTGCTGCACTTGGCTTCGCGTCAGGCGGCAACGGTGGCGGTTCAGTGATCGTCGCATCCTGAAAACATATCAAATTCTATTATTGCCTTAATTAATCAATGTCTCACTTTTGCTGGAGTCAATTTGTTTCCTTCTTCCGTTGATCCTTTCCCACCCCAATCGACTCGCATTTCTCGCATTCCTCCGGCACCGCGACCACCATAATACGAAGCATTTACAGATGGCCATTGGGTCTTTGAATCCGGTTCTTCAGCAGGCGCTTTCTCCACTCCTCCAACCTAGAAAACGGAACGACTCTATATCAGAAGCCCTACTCTCCCCCAATCCAACTTACACACATAAGTGGATACAGACACCAAAGCAAAAATAATAGGAGAAGGATTAGAGCGGGCAGAACTCCGACGATAACAATCCAAGTAATATTCGTCTACATGATTTCAAACTCACTTATTAAATAGGCATAGGTCTGCATATGTACCCGGGTAAGTGATACTTTAGAGCACGTCAATACGTTCATAGTGACGTTGCTACCAACGTAAGACAGTCCTCCATTGACTGAAACTCGAATAGTGACACCCCTAAAAGAATGAGTAGGTAACGCAAAGAATTATTTACGCACTTCTCCTCTCGTGGAAGCCGCGGTGAAGGACACAGCAATCGATCATCTCGAACTGATAGAGGACGAGATACTAGAAAGAAAAGATCATGCGAGATCATATACGCGGGGGATAATAATAATAATACGGTGATCTGTTGTATCATTTAGTCGAAAATTGCAAATTATGTTGCTCAAATTATTAGCTCGTTCAAACCCGTGTCCAAGAATTTGCACAGTCTTTTGCTCTAAGGAGAAGGCGCTGAGAGAAGAGAATTTTCTACGTTTCTACTGTACCTCCAGTGCAAGCAGTATTTGGATTGACAGACAAAATTTCAATGCACGTTCTATTTACAATCTGCGGAAAGCGAGAGAGAGTGGCCTATAGAAATTAGCAGTTATAGGTGGTTACGCTTTGAACAAGTCGAGGCAAATCGCTGAAATTGTCAACATAGAAGACGTGATCTTGTTCTGGTTTGTCCGCAATGAGAGGCAACTGCTCAGATTTTCTTACTTCTTGGCCAATACCAACCGAGAAAACAAAGCCACCGAGTTGCCGAATATCGTTTGCCTTTAGGGGGGAGGGGGAGGGGGAGAGAATTGTCATATGTGGGATCCTGTCAGCTAGCCGGCTTACCGTCTGTACAGCATTGTCAATTTTATTGTCTTTACCGTCTGTAAGAGTCACAACTACTGTTGCCACGTTGTCAGCTAGATCCAATTAAGTTTTATTTAATTATATTCAAGTGGGTTTTCTGAACCTTTTGACTTCATTTGGTTAAGAGCCTATGGTATTAATTAACGTGAAATCGACACGTTTGTGATGACGTCGTTTATTTTATACCAGTTTCAGGCCCGTATGCATTTCCGTTCCTGCTGATGGGATGATTTTTGAAAGATCGTCAAGACCCCTTTCAATTGATTGCCTGCACTTAGCAGCTACAATGACACTCAATACCAAAAAAATTTCCAACCTATTCGCCGTGATGTCGAGGTGGATGAATCCCTTATCGTTAAAGGAAATGAAGGAGACTCCCAAAAGCGGACTAAAAGTTAAAGTCTGATACCACGAGCGGAAAAGTTTTAAAAATGTACCTGACAAACGACTTGATAACGTTACGCACAAAGGGAATTGAGTCCTCTTGAAAGTGACCCATCACAGACCCGGAACTAGGAGGCGAAAAAAGAACAGCGCGCGCCAATAATAGTACGCAGGCGCAAAACAAGTAAACCCTGTTCAGTGTGTGTTGGCCCAGGCCCAACTCCCAACCTTGGGAGGGAGTTTCGACACGCTGCGTCACAAAGGCACGCCGCCGCCGCCGCCAACGTCGCCGCATGCATCTAGCTCTCGGCGGCGACTGAGCACTCTGTGTGCAGTGTTTCGCCCGCGCGAACGTCGAGCGTGCAACGACGACAAATTGGAAATGGCAGCGCATACCGATCGAGAACGAAGATAAGGTCGAACGCTCCTTTGCACTTGATCTCTTCGGCCTCGACGACGACGAGTCCGCTTAGCGTTGCGAAGGCTGCGATAAAAGCGACGCGTTTTAGACAGGCGTGTTTGACTGGCATCGTTTCTTGGCGGAAGAGTACTGTACTTGAAGCCACAGAAGCCACGTGATGGAAAGGAATGCAAAGTAAGTATCTTTATTTTTAGGGACATTAGCACGCGTGCCAGGATGAGTCAGAGCAAAGACTGAACGATGTCCTGGGGTATTCCCACGCGTCGTGCAGCTTCTTCCGCTTCTCGTTGTTTCTCCGAAGCAGCGAACGAAAGATCAGAACTCTTCTTACGACGTGGAGCACTGGGAAGAAGAGGTGAACTTACGAGATGAGACAACAAATTGATCTAAATAACGATGTCAGAGAAGAGAATATTTTTGTGTGATGTAGGTACCATGTGATCGTGAGTTGGACGATTGACTTTTGTTGAATGTCCTAAAGATGACAGAAAGTCAAGGATTTCATCAGATGAACCGAATGAATTAACCTTCTTTGGCAGAAGACGAACATATGATGTCGTTATGAATTCCAAGCTGACGAGCATTCAATTCCATGAGCGGAGGACACTCAGGACTGTCGAGCTTGAAAGGACACGAATGAAGTATCCAACCAATAGGATCATCTCCCCATTCAAAGTCCTTTTCAACTTTCTAAGGGGGAGGGGATTAGAATATGTGGTTATAGGGAGGGAGGGAGGGAGCTTACTGGAAGCCTGCAATTTCGCAGTACAGTCGTAAGGTAAGGCAAGAGAGTGTGATTCCAAAGCAGGACAAACCACATTTCCAAATCTCGGATATTAAGAGGGCATTCCATAAAGCGACCAGGGCCTGGGTAACATATACATACAATTATTATTCTATAGGTGTTTATATTTTTTTACCAAGTCCAGTTCCAATGGAACAGAATGACTCCAAGACGGTGTTCAAGCGATACCAGACTCTCATCACCCATCGAGTCACATCCATCATATGCATGCCAAATTTCCTAAAGAAAAAAACGTTAGTGTCCCCCTACTAGTAGTGGTGAATCCATTTTCTTTTCTACGCTTACCCGGTTCTTGTGTGAGCTTCGACGAATCTTCGCTTGACGCTGCGCTTGAGGAGACCATAGATAGGATCGCAGTGCCACCACAACTGAATTTGTCTACGATTTTTCCGCATTCCTCAAGAAGAATTGAATAAGGAAATGCCATTCTACCCACCTCCATGACCACAGCTGGCTTGACAGCACGGACAGTGATCCGGCGTGAAGCTGCATTGACATTGTGGCAATGATGAAGAGACTAGAGAGAAAGGGTACGTGATTTTGTGAAATGCCGTAGAGGTGATCAATATACGTTATTCCATTTGATGGGGGAATGCAGGCCGTGATTTCGGCGAGGTGTTCAAAAGAAGCCACGTTTTCCAAGATGATTGCATTCGTGCTTATTTTTCTAAAACGAAAAAAAGTTGCGTTGTGTGGAGTGGAGTGCCGGTCGCACTCATCACCTTTGGTAAACTTGAGTCAACACGTCTTTGAGGACTTGATGCGCTTTCTGAGGATTATTGAGGTAAATGACTGCCTTTTTTGCACGCACGTACGTACCTCTTTATACAATGCGTCCATTGGTACAGTGACGATAGCATCATTGGGTACGTGGACGCCCTTTCTAAACAGTCATCGTTCTTTACCAAACTCAGAACAAATTTTGACTCTACCTTTGAAGACAATACGTCGCGAGACGAGAAGCAAGAAATGATTTTCCTGACGACTGGGGCCCCACAATAAGAACTTGACGGTGAGTCAGAAGTACCGACGTATAGCTCTAAACAAAGCTGGATAATCAAGCCTCGCCACCGAAAACCCAAATCAGTACTCGAATAAATGTTTTTGGGATGAGAGTTTGAAAAGCCAACGCGTCACAGCATCCTTCGTCAAAACTGCGTAGGTGAACAACAGCAGCCGGTCTGTCCATCATCGTTGCTTGGTGAGGAGATGCTCGTTCTGGACATTTTGATCCTAAAGCAACAGAAAATTAAAAGTGAGGTCCTCCTCCTCCTCCTCCATACCAATAACGCGACGAACGTCGCCTAGCCAATAGTAAGAAATGCTGTACTTGTCCAAGCCCAAGCAAGAATCGCCGTCAATCTTCGTCAAGTAGCGCTATAAAAAATTGATTAAAACAGAAGGCCTCAACGTGTCCTTGGCTCACTTGAAATATTGACATTATTTTGAGATCAGTCACGTCCCAAGTTACACTTAGAGGAACGTTCATATTGGCAATAGCAACAACCTGGCGATCCTATATGATTATATGTTGTTCACATGCATGCACCACACAGGGGCCAGCTTACTCGATGTCCATCACCAACGTGGAGATAGAGAGTCACTTTGCGGCCTTCCAACATATCATCGTCATCATCTAGGAAAAAAATGAGCTAGTTAGTATAAAAAGACTTTGACTTTACGACGCTTACCGGCCAGAAAATCAGGAAGGGGCGAAGCTATGGTCAAATAAAAGTAGACAAAAAAATTTCATCAGGCTCCTATGGCGTACGGCATGGGGTGAGTACGGGCGAGAGAGAGCCGGCTCGCGTGTCTTGATTCGACGTCTGGCGTCGTCGTAGCGTCGGAGATGGTTCGGCGAGCAACGAAGACAATTGACTCTAAATGACGCAAAGAGACTCGTGGTGCAGCCACAGGTAAAAGGACGACGAGACAGCTGTGTCAACAACCCTTTATACATTTAATCACCTCCAAGGTCTTCACTGTGTGCTTCAGGTCATCCGTTTCGTGGAGAGCGCTTTCGTTCGACATCGTTAGGCGAGCGATTTCGGCCTGTAGTTTCGAAATCTTTTCATGGTCTGTTTCAATAACGTAAGCTTGCCTGTGAATCCATCAATTGTCCTTCAAGGTGCGACACGCCACTGAAAACTTTGTCTTCTGTCTCCCTGGAAAAGAGATCGTATTACCAAACGAGTCAATGTCATCATTCTTTGGCCTTCGAACAAACAGGACGCGCAAGAGAGGGCGTAAGAAAGCAGTCGTTTTGTTGTATAAGGGGAATAGGGTAAACACGAACAGAACTATTCGTACAAGTCCAACGGTGAGTGTGTCAAGTCGGTGGGAGAAATACGCGTTCTTTGTCTGTCCGGCCGGCAAGACCGTCAAGACGCCTTCGCGAAATAAGCTTATTAGATCCGTAGACGCCTATTTCAGGCGAAAGGAGACAACTCGATTAATCCATGAGCTAGGCTACTAAAAATAGATAAAGGATGTTGACTCGTCAAAACTTTGCTGCGGCAAAACGCGACTACGGTGTTTGTACGTGCGATCGTGGGGGATGCAGGCATTCCTTTGTCATCAATCAAGTCAGTCGACTGTCGTTGGTACACGTGTCACAACTCAGCTGTCTTACCGAATGTGGTTTTCCTCATTCGAATGCATGAACGCGTTCGTCAACTACGCACACACACACACACACACTAACCTGCTGCTGTTCTTCAAGGAATCAACTGAAACCATACTACTGGTTGACGACTTCTTCTGCAAAACAAAAGAAAGAGACTCGACTTCCTTATCAAGAGACAACTTCCTTTACCCTTCTAAAGAATCCTCTTTTGCGTTTCTTCTTGGGACTTTTGCCAGACTCGTCTCCCTCGCTAACCCGGATTTCCCCTTCCTCGCTTGTCACCCTGAAATCCGGATACGGAGGAGGCAATTTGTTTCGGTGCTGATAACTGCCCACGCCGCCGACTCGCGGGCTTTCGCTGCCGGTTGACTCTACACAGACAATCAAACATCCTTTCTAAAAAAAAACGATTGCCCCGCCGCGCCGCCACTGACCGTGTCTCGTCTGAATGATCACATGAGGTGATGAGGTGTTCGACGACGGGTCAACCTTTTCATCCGCCTCCTCCCTCAACGCCTCCAATGTTTTGCGTAGACCAACAATCTCGTTGTCCTTAAAAAAAGAAAAGAATAAGCCCAGATGACCACAAAGAAACGTTTTCCACGCGGAACAATCACTTCCGCACACAGTGGGAAAACTATAGGGCCTCTCGCACACCGACCAGGATCTGAACTGGGAAGCGAAGGGAACGTGTCTGAGAATGGCGGACGTCAATGTCAACTTAGGCAGGCCTAATTCGGGTCCTGTCCACAAAAAGACACTCTATCGGCACCCAAGAGACGCTTCGGTACGATGGGGTCCGACTTGCAAGCGCCACGTGCTCGATCTGCCAACTGGGCTTCCATCAACCAATCAGCGAGTTGATCATTGCAAAACGTAGTCTAGTTAATGGGTCATAGCCGGCCCACTACGTGCCCGCCCACTGTTGGTCTTCGTGCACGCATACTTGTCAGACCGTTGAAAGCGCCTCAGAACAAACTGCGATCGACAGTCGGCTTTTGCTTTCGTCTACAGAGAGCATCCTATTGACTCATCTCTGTCCTCGTTGCGTCTCTCTGTTGTACTATAGCGACGTCGTCGAGTGTGCGTGAGGATTATGTCTGACGACGGCGGTGGCGACAGTGGTGACGATCAGCGCGTATCCGTGAAGCGGTCGCACGCGCTATTCCATAACGGTCAGTACGCGTGCACTCCTCCCTTCCTCCCTCTCCCTCTCTCTCTATCATCTATCTGCGCGAAAATCGCGGTAACGACAGCGACTTGCTTCATTATCCTTTGCTCTTCCCCCACTAGTTGATGACAAAGATGATTTGATAATGAACGGGCAAAGTGAGGGCTATCAACAGCACCAACGAAACAACGACGACGAGAACAACGTCGTCGGTGAAGACGATGACGACGATGAAGACACGGACGAACCGGAACAAGATAACAGTGTCGCGCTTTCTTCCCACTCACAGCAACCGCCACGACCGAAAAAGCGTCGAGCTACGCTATCAAAAGAAGCGGTGACGACGCTCAAGTCGTGGTTGTGGGACCATCGTTTCAACGCCTATCCGACCGAGGCGGAAAAACGGAAGCTGTGCGACCAGTGTGGCCTGACTATGGTCCAACTCTGCAACTGGTTCATCAACGCGCGACGACGGACACTGCCGGAAATGATTCGGCGCGATGGCGGCGATCCGTCACGATATACAATGTCTCGACGTACGGCGTCGTCGATGCTTTGTGGAACGACTCCGACACCGACCGGCAGCGGCGGAGGTAACATCAGCATGTCGACCGGTGGCGGCGGCGGCGGCGGCGAAGGGAGTGCGTCATCGATCATCTCCGGCATTCCCAACATGCAACTTCAGCCGCAAGTTCTGCCTCCACGCTTTCCATTCACGTCGCCTTCGCCCGCCTTCTTCAGCCGTTTAAGATCGCCACCTGTTGGAGCTCCGCCTCCAACGGCACTTGGTGGTCCCAATCCGTTTGGATCTCTATTCTCGGCTCCTTATCCACCGCCACCGCCGACGCACCCGTCTTTAATGCTCGATTCGCAGCAAACTGCGGCCTACTATTATTCCTATCCAGGACCGTTTGTTCTCTTTCCAGCTGCCGTTCCATTTCCTGTTCCTCCTCCACCACCACCGACAGTATTTTCAAGTCTGCGAGGCGGCGTCGGCGGCAGTAACGCCACTTCGTTTGCTGCACACCGACTACCAGTCGTCTGCGGAGGAGGCTCTGTTTCTTCTACAAAATCGCCGCCGCTGCCGCCGCCGCCACCGACGACGCTGCCACAACTGCCGGCGCCGCAGACATCACCTTCACAGCCGCCAAACTCGACGACAAGCATTCAAGTTCTGTGTGACGTGGCTCTCAATGACCACGGTAGTAATAGCAGCCATGGTGGCGGCGACGGTGGTAGCGGGGCCGGCGACGGTGCTAGTAGTCACGAGAAGTCAAATCCACCGTCAGAAACCGAATAAAGGAAAGGCTAACACCGCCTCCTCTACCCACGCCTTTGACTGTCCTACCTCCTACCTCCTCCTACTCATAGTCTTTATCTTTAGTTCTGAACTATATTGGCTCTAACCGACATATATTCATTCTGTACCGAGGGTGTCGTAAAAGTACGCGGGGTGTCTCCTTTATTACCCAACGATTGACCGGCAGACTTGAACTCCTCTGGTGAGGAGACGGTTGATGTCGTCGCGTCGACATGCTTGCAAGAGCCTGTCTATCGAGGTTCCTACCGAACCGTTCTCCCGGAACCAACTGAAGGGCCCGCAGCAATACTGACGCAATATCAAGACGCTCTCAGTCTAGCGTTTACTCTATTAGCGTCTAAACGCGAGGAAACGGTACGCACTCCTCCTAATTGCTCTTTCCACCTAAAAGGGGCCAGCTGCTCTAGCTTTCCACTCACCTTTGAACGAGAATCCTCCACGACCGAGTCGAGTTCCAGTTGCAGTTTTTCTAATCGCGTCTCACACATGACATTACGTTCATTCTATAAAGTAAAACGTGTACGCGCTCAGTGACGACGAAGAAGGTTAGGCTCTCTCTCGAGAAGCGCTTGCCTGGGATTTTAGCTCTTGAGCAACGGATGAAGCTATTGTTTGAGCCGATTCCAACTCTCGACGAAGACGTCGAATCTATCGACGAAACGTCAGCAAAAGAGCATTCATTACACAATATCTTACAAATATTACAAATAAGGACTACTTACGATAAGATTTGCCTCCGCTGGGGTCTGACATCGACGAGCGCCACTTCCCACTACAATAAATTGCAAGGAAACAAACGACGATTCAACTCTTAATAATTATACCGTCGCTGTCAGCTAGAGATAACAGCGATGACGCTTCCTCCACATTTTCCTGCAGCAGTGAATTGCGACGCGACGTCTGACGTCTGCGTGCCGTTGTAAAACTTTTACAACGTCGAATCTTTACGCTGCCGCCGCCACCGCCGCCACGAGGTGCGTCGTAATCAGAGGCACCTGCGATGTGCCAACTGCTATCATCGCCACTAGCGATTGAAGCGGTTTCCTCGCTGAAAATACTCGCTGAAGATAGGCTGTTCTCGTTACGTCGTAAAACGGCTGGCGGTGGTGAGTGCTTTTGCAAAATTCCGGTTGACGGAGGAAAACTGCCAAGAGACGCACGACGACGATCGAAGGATCCGCTGACATTTTCTTCCCAACGTTCCTTTGTTTTTCTTAGGACAACGGCGTCAAGACTTGTCGTCGTCTTTGGCATGTTTGATGCTGGAGGCGATGGCGATTGTTTGCTTTGGTCGCCACCTATCCAACTAGGCGTCGTTAGTTCATCAAATCCATCGCCCAGTAGACCATTGACGGTTCGTCGAATAGAGGTAAACATTTCCTGTTGGTCAGACGATGATGCAGTGGAAACTCCAGACGATGACTTGATGATGGACCTTTCCGCTGCATCAACGGCGACGGCATTCTGCGGTTCGTCTTCCTTTTCCACAGTTTTGCTGATCGTTTCTACTTTTCTAACGTCTTCACTTTCTGTGCCGCTTTTTTCCGCTGCCGATAAAACAGTGACGACAGAAGACGAACGAGACCATAAGGATGTCGCCGTTGGCCCTGCGGCACCGTCCACGTCCAATACTGATACCGGGCTCTTCTCCGCAGAGGAATCTCTGACGTCCGGTGGTGGTAAGATTCCAAGCCGCTTGTTCTCCTTATGGTGCAGAAGCGAAGGGTCGTTCTCAACTGTCTGCGGTGGGTTAGGACGACTGGTATGATGATCCTGTTTGCTTCCTGCACTCTTGAGCGACTCATCTTCAACGAGCAACGGCTGGTGACTAACTTGAGGAATTCCTGACCTTGCAACTAGTAGAGATGACTCATACGTTTTATCAGAAGCGGAAAGAAGACCATCTTTGCTGCTGCTGTCATCACCTTTCTCCTTGTCCGTCCCCGCCTCTTCGGTCTTGACGTCAACTTTCGTCGTGGCTTTCGGTGTTTTTGACGGTTTGGGAGCCGGAATTGGTTTCTGAGAAATTTTTCTTTCCACCGTCTTCGTCGTCGTCGTCGTCGTCGTCGTCGTCTCGCCTGACGGAATATCAATAGACGACGACGACGAGCTGCGTCGTCTCTGTCCACCTGATCGAATTAGGCTTCTCAGGTGTTCAGTTGACGTGCTTCGCGTCATAGCCATAGCCTCAAACGCTTCCTTCGCCGATGCCACAAAGGAAGGAGTACGTCGCGGCATTCGCGTGCCGAGACCGGCGGACGGAGCCACAGGCGGTCGTTCAAGAGACGATTTTCTAATAGGAACAGGTGGACGACTTTTCGCAGCCGTTGCACCAACATTAAACGATTGTCGTCGAGCAGTACGACTTCCCGAAGTTTGCGGTTGACCTTCATACAGACAATGCAGAAAAACGTATATTTTACGTCAAATTCGTTACTGTCGAGAAAGATTTTCTCGAGGCCTTTCAATATGGCAAAAATGGCGTTCGAGTCTCCTTGTACGACATCTAGATAAAAAAAAGAAAAAAAATTTTTGAGTGCAGCGAACTCGTATACTTACATACCCTTCGGTGGAACGTTCTTCAAGCTGGCGTCTTTATCACCAAGGAATCGCAACACGGACCCAAGGTTATGAAGCTAAACGGTTGACGAAAGAGAAATGACCGGTAACGCCCCCCCCCCCCCCCCCCCCCCCCCTTCGACTGAAGCCACACGAGAGGCCGAGATCGATCGCGTGCACGACGAACAGCGAACACGAGACCGCGTTATAGGGGACGTTTCGGTTCTCAAAACATTCTCTCGAGAATACATGCAAGAAAATCGATCTCCATTTCGATGACTGTGCCCACCTGTCGCCCGAATAAATACATGTAATCTCTCACCTTTTGCGACTGCGAAAACGGCTGGGAAAAGATCGGACACACTTTGGTTCGACCTATAGAAGCGTACGTATAAAGATAGGAAGGGTGGTGTACAATGACATGGCGACCCACTAAAACATTCGATGATCGCGGCGAAAATACGACCGTCTCTCAACTGACTCGTATGGGTGACCTCGAACGGCTTCCTGTGGTCGCGCAGGACCGCGTTGGCCCATTCGAATCGGTCCTGCCGCATAAGAAGGAAGAATTCGTTCTCTCGTTTCGATCGAAGAGTCGCGTGGGAAACGCGATCGAAGCGCAGCTGGGGAGGGGAGGGATACGAACCGAAGGGGGTAGGCAGCCTACGTCGTGTACTAAGAAATCGTTCATCTGCTGGATTAGATCACACGGCATATAATAAGACGTCGAGTACATGGCTCTAGTCTGTCTGTTAGTGCTGACTAGGCTACCTGCCTACGGCTAAGCAAACAACGCCCGGCGGTCGACCGCAGCTCACCTGTTCCTGACGATCGCTGGAGTCTGGTTGATTGGCCACTTTTCCTTCCATTTCGGCCCGTTCGTTGGGATCGCTTACATGCACAAACAAACTCGGCGACGACAGTATCCGGATGCCAGCGGCGGGGAGAGTGCACTGAGAATGTCACGTGGACGAGATGCTAATTCCGTTGCCATTAGTTACCATCGCGCCAAATCAGAGCGAAACGTACCGTTGATTGATTAAAAAAATTAGCGAAACAGAGCGTCAGACCCGAGATTAATATATTGTTTCCGTCACGTGACACTGCATGGCTGAGTCAAGTCCTCCACCTGAGTGTCCTCCGGAAGAAGAGAGCAAAAACGGATCGGCTAACGACTCGGTGGTCGATTCCGATGTGGTAGCGCCTAAACAAGATGCGCCGGTCGAACATAAGCACTCGTATCTCGTCTCGGCGCGCTTCGAAACGTTGAAAAGCGAAGAGAGTCTTCTCGAATCACGCCAGAAACGATTGGAAGCCGAAAAGTATCTTCACGAGCTGATGAAAGACAAGGCAAAGATAACCGTACTCGAAAACGTCTTCAATCACTGCGAACGGCTCCTCGACGCGGGTAAGAAGAAGAAGAAGAGAAAAGAATGAGACTCTCTTTCTGAGTATCTATGTAGAAATTCGTCGCGTAACGGAGATACTGAATAGCTCGGACGACGATGCGACGTCGAAACTGTGGGGTTCAGAAGAGGGGCCCCCTCCAAAAATGGTTCGTTTTTCTTCTCAAGAACACGTCATGCATCGATATCCAATGCCGCCTCCTCCGTCACTACCACCCCCGCCTCCCGTCATTCCTCCGACTGAGGATATTAGCGCAACAATTGATCCAAAAATGAAATTGACTGAAAAAATTCGTCTATTGAAAAGCAATCAGCTCTTACGTCAGTCGTTTCCCAACGGTGCCGTGCAGATTTACGAGAAGGTCTACATGCCTGTGACGCAATTTCCTCACGTGAAATATGCGGGACGAATGATTGGAACGAATGGGACAACGGTTAAGGAATTGCATAAGGAGGCGAAATGTCGCATTCTTGTGCAGGGAAGAGGAAGTCTCAAGTCGCCACAAGAAGTAAGAAATCACACGCATGTCACTCATTATTATGTTGACGTATAGGAGGAAAATTTGAGAGGAAAAGATGGCTATGAGCATTTAGATGATGATCTCTATGTTCTCATTGAGGCAACGGGAGCGGAGCACGAAGTACGAGCCAAAGTTCAATATGCTAAGCTTCTTGTCTTGGAAATGGCCAATCCTTCAGTTAGTGATGATGAAATCTGATGTTTGTTTTGTTTTGTTTTGTTTTTCTAGGTTGATCCGCTGCAAGTTATTGAGAAGCATCGGAATCAGAGACTACAGGGAATTCCCATTGCTATGCAATTTCCAAGCATTAGTCTTTTGCAGAGCTTTGGCACTGTTGGATCACCGGGCTTTCTACCTGGAATGAGACCGCCGCCGCCGTTTGGTCAGCAGCCGAGCCATTGTAAGTTCTAAGAACGATATACTGTGTTTTTTTGTGTGTTATCTATATATTCAATTTGTGTGTGTGACGTGTTTCTTCTTCTTCTTTGCCAGTGCAACACCAGCAGCAGCAACAGCATCTTCGGTCTCCATTGTCTGCTCCTGTCAGCTCTTCCTCCTATTCAGCTCCAAGTGCTTCGTTTTTTTCAGGGCCTCATAAAACGTTTGAAGCTCAAAATGTCATTCCAGTCAGCCAGCCGGCCGCCCTCGTCGGACTTGATTGGTCACTGAGTAAAGCCCTTGGCAAGTCGGGAATGCAAGGAGGCCAGTAGAGAGAAAGAGAACAGGTACCACCGTCTCCGCCGAGGCGAAAGTATTTAGAAGCCGTCTGGCTCTTAGTCTAATAGTTCAGTATCTACTTAGAATGGATATGTTTACAGTATGATTGTCTGCTCTACATGTTGGCTATTTTAATTTGATCTTTCTTGTACTTCATCTTATTTATTGCTCATACTACACTAAGGTAATAATAGTCCAGTACATGGTTCTTTATGTAGTTTAGTGTAGATTATATGTATATGATGGCGTACTTGTGAGCTTTCTTTTGGGTTTTGTTTTAGCAGTTCTACTGTCTCGGACATCGTTGTCTGTGACGGCGACGGCGACTGCGACGGCAGCGGCGATGGCAACGTTGGTGGGATCTTCGTCACGTAAAAACATTTTACGTCACGAACGTTTGATTCTCAATCGTGTAGTGCGTGGAATTTTTTTAGTGTGGCAATCAGAAAGAAGTTAGGTAGCTATAGATAATAGTCCAGCGTCAATGAGTCTTTGTAAATGTCTTCTAAATACTTGATCACTTGAGTTCTCCTTTAAAAGTCTAAAGAGAGAAGCTTTTAGTCTCATTCTCATACAAGTAGATGTTTACTTTTGAGCTTTCGTTGGATTTTGTTTTAGCAATTTTATTAGTGTCTGCATCTTGGGATCCATGAGCGCTTGCTTCGTCTCGTCGTTTGCGAGAATCTCTTGGACGTCTTTGTCTACGTGAGCAGAAGCCGTTGCGACGCCGGATCCTTCTAATATCTCATCATATGGAAGGAACACATGAAACAGAGAGTTATTGTACCTTTTTCTTTAGCTAGTTCTTCAAAGTGATTTCCCATCAGGCCACAGAATTCCTTCATGAATGCTTGGTTTTCGGCGTCAGTGCTCGAAGCGGCACTTGCTGGATTTTTCGAGAATTCAGCTATAAAGTGAGGGTCTGAAAACTTTTTTCTTAGAATAGGATTGGAGAGGATTTTCTGTTGCAGATCGTCTGTGATCCAGCCTCCTGTGAAAACAGATGTTATTCAGGTCTACTGATAGCGATGCTTACCTTTGTCTTTGTCGAGTTTTTGAGAAAAGGCTTTTAGAGCTTCTTTTGCCTCCGGAAGCAAAAACGTTTCCGGAACTTTACTTGTTGCCACTTGCTTTGCTTTTATCAAAGGTACAGCAGGCTCTTTTGTCTTTTTTATCTTCTTTTGCTCTGCTCCTCCTAGTAGAAATCCTTTTGCCATTCCTCCAAAATTTGACGTTTTTTTCGGTGCCATGGGAACAGGATCATTTGATGATGATGATGATGAATTGGGTTCTTTTGGGTTGACGAGCAATTTCTCTTCAAGCAGTTTAGGAGAAACTTCCAAGAACTCTCTCCTTTCTTCTTTCTTGTCAACTGAATTGGTTTGTTTGAACAAGAGCGCTTCTTTTCTTTGTTCCAGCTCTTCGCTCACGTCCTCCAAAGGAGGAACTAGACAAAATGACGAGATATATCAGAGCAGAAGAGCTTCTTTACCGTCATCATCGCTATCGGCGCTCATTTCTGTGTTTCTGTAAAGCACGCTAAACGAACATGAGGTCGTTTTTTCGTTCTCGACGACCTGTGAAGCGCTGCATTGAAGTAGGGAAACGGAATTTCGTCTCAAGGACTTATTGCCAAAGCAATGTCGTCGATAATTTACGACGAGAGTCAATAGCTCTCGTAGAATCCCTAAAAATAGTCGAGTCAGCGCAATCACGCGTCACTCGACTAAATCGCCTTATCAATCACATTTTATACTATCCGGAGACGCGATCACTGCTTCATAGTCAGAAACTCGTTCCGATATTGACGAAAATGAGGGAAAAATGCCGTGACAAGGACGATGAAACGCAGGCACTTTTACGACAATCTTTTGCTATGATGGGACACACACAATCGTGCAAAGGAAAGGGAATACGGATATTGTCAATTGACGGTGGAGGATCCAGGTATTATATAAGAGGAAACGATTAAAATTGATTTGATTTTTTAATTAATTAAAAGGGGAATTATTTCTGTTGAAATTCTCAAGCGTATTGAGGAAATGACTGGACAGCGGACGTACGAACTGTTCGACTTAGTTTGTGGCAGTTCTACTGGAGCCATTGTTTCGTTTCTCCTCTGCTCGCGTTATTTAACGGTGGGCGAAGCAGAAGAAGCCTATCGACGACTCAGCTTGGAAACATTCAAGCAGAACAAGTTGGTGGGCGGAGGAAAACTTTTCATGGCACAATCATATTATGATACAGGAGCATGGACGAAGACGCTTAAGTAAGTGAGTAAAAAAGGCACAGCAGTCCCTCAGTTGAAAAGAATTATTAGGAAACATTTGACAGAGGATGAAACCCTTATAGAAACATCAAGGGATTCGCGGTGTCCAAAGGTAATAATAGGATTTTTTTCTCTTTCTTTTTATGAGCTTTCTGTTTTAGCTTATTGTTGTGTCAACCATTGCTAATCGCTCCGTTCTACGACCCTTTCTTTTTCGAAATTATGACTATCATCCTCGAATTGAAGCTCACTACCCTGGAAGCTACACGAATGCTTTGTGGGAAGCAATACGAGCATCGACGGCGGCACCAGGATATTTTGACGAATGTCGTCTCGACGGAAATGTTCACCAGGTAAAGTTGAATGTCTTAGACCTTCAGAAAGTTTTATTGTTTGACCTTTTTTTATTCTCCTAACCCAGTGTCATTGTCTTTGTCTTGTTCATCACTTATGTTTTTTAAGGATGGTGGTTTGCTGACTAACAATCCAACGGCTATTGCTTTGCATGAAGCTCGTCAAATCTGGGGTAGGAATACTCCCATTCAATGCGTCGTCTCTCTTGGAAATGGGAAACGACCACTAGAAGATCCAAAGGGAAAGCAGCAGAATAGCTGGTGGATCAAAAATTGGCAAGATAAGCTCATTCAATTGATATTTAGTGCGACAGACACAGAAGGCAAATCGCATGCTATTTAATTAATGATTGGATAAGTGATCTTTTTTTCCTTCTTTTTAGCTGTTGATACAGTTCTGCGTGACGTCTTAGCTCCTGGAACTTATTTTCGTTTTAATCCAACGCTGTCTGAAGATTTGGCTTTGGATGAGAATCGTGGCGAAAAATTGGATTTGATGGTGCAGGACACTCGCTCATTTTTGCGTCAGAATTTGAGGGAATTGGAACTGGCTGCTTTAGCGCTGTCCATAAAGAGGTCTCGAAGGCAAAAATTTCAAGACTGGTACAGATGCAAAATGAATGCCTTTTTGCCACCTTAATTTTAATTAAGTCTATCTACACTATCTATCTTTTTCAGTACTTTACGTCATCGGGTCATTGTCTTAGGTTTAGCGTGCGTTACTTAACGACTTCGCTGAACAAAACGACGCGAAATGGGCGAAGAAGGAGGTGAAGAGAAGCTAACAGATTTTCTGCTTGAAGTAGAACTCTGTGTTTGACTGTTCTCGATATTCACAAGTCGTTTCTAGTTGAAAGAAATCGAGAAACGGGACTCTGTTCTGACGAGCGCTCAGCAAATCGATCGTCTTCTTCGTCCCGGAGCAACCTACTTCAACATGAACCCTTATGACGTGAAGATTCGATTGTATAAGCGTCTTCTTTCGACGTATGATCGTTTCTCTCTTTGTAGGTTCTTCAAATTCCTTTTGGTGCCAGCAAGAAAGAAGTTGACAAGCAATTTCGAAAAGTCGAATATACTTATGTATTTTTCGAACTAGTTCATTGTTCTAGTGTACGTAGCTTTCGTTTTTGGTGCATCCTGATAAAAATGCGGACGATTGTGATCGAGCTCAAAAGGCTTTTGATGGTGAACAGAAAAGAGAAAGAATATATACGTACATGTATTTATTTTTTTTTCTAAAGCGTTGAATACTGCTCATTTGGTGTTTGACGACGAAGAGGAGTTGGAACGAGTTGAGAAGATTGTCAAAGCTGGACAGGAACTCGTTGAACGAAACGTTGTCACTTTTACTAAAGAGACTCTACCTAAACAGACTCTCTTCTATTTGTTTTAGCTTAAAGAAAAGAGAAAGCAAGCAAAGAAACAGGGTCTGGATAGAATTGACGAAGATGATCCTGATAGGGTTATTATACAAAGTTCTCTTATACCAAATATTTCTTTGATTTCTTTCTTCTTTAGTTTGCACATTTTTCTCGATGTACTATTGCCAAGCTGTTTGCTGATTTGGACAAGAAGAAGAAGCATCTTGCTCAACGTGAACAAGAGGAAAAGTACTCTACGTAGTTGTGTCATGATCTCCAGTAATTGATGATGGGGTTTATAGGAAAAGACAACAACAGTTGGAAGAAGTCGAGCAAAACAAAAAGAAAAAGGAGAAGCAATTTGAAGAAAATTGGGATGTACAGTACTTTATAAGAAAACTATCGAGGCGCGTGACGTCACATGATTTTTTAGGCAACGAGAGGACACAGGGTGACCAATTGGAGAACGTTTCAGTCGGGCGGAAAGAAAAAGAAGAACATGTACGCTCTTAAACGAGCTCCCTATCAACCAGAAAAACGAAAAAAGTGAGAAACTAAACTTTCTAAATACTGTGTGGCAGGCAAGCAGGAAGCCAGCCATCACGTCGTAGATTGCAGACTTCCAAATGAATATCTAAGATTTAGTGGAGCATGTCCTGTATGTGATTCCCTTCTACTACTGTATGTCAACCATAAAAACGCCATGCGAATTTAGGTACAAACGCTACTACTCTATAATATTTTGAAAACGTTTTAGGAACAAAAGCTAATACAGTATAAAGGATGACAATGACGTTCATAAATCTTCTCCTTCAAATATTGCCTTGACGTCATCTTTTTCGTTGGCTGATTCTGATCCCCAGATCCTTTTTTTAGATCTTCTCATTGCCGTTGTCTTGGTGGCGCTCTTAATGTCATCTAACTTGAATGGACTTGGTTTGGCTCTCGAACCCTTTGAGTACTCAAATTGATAATCTTTCTCAGGATCTGATCCTGGCCATTTACTCATTGGCACCGTCTCTTCCGGTTTCTCTTTTCTCTTCAATCCCTGCATCGTGACGTCAATTTGCGTCTTCAATTTGTCTAGAAAGTAGCTTCGCGATTTTTCGTCTACTGCAAAGGGGCTATACATAGAAGAGAGAGAGAGAGAGTGGCAGTGACGTCTACCTATCATCACATCAGGCTGATCAACTCACGTACGTCAGTTTCACTTTGCCAGCTTTAAATATTTTGCGAGACACTTCATAGTCCGGTAGGCTGTCTGAGTTGGAAGGATAAGCAAGATAAGTGACTTCTTTGATGCCAGCCTACCAACGTGACACTTCCAAGACAATCTTTTCTAGGTTGAATTCGAACCTGAGTGAGTAACTTTGCGCATTCTTTGCACGGAAACAAAGTGACGTAGCAGACGGCTCCTCTCAAATTGGCTCGGCTCAAAACGAGAGCATTTGCTTCAGCATGAATAACGTAATCCTTTTTTGCCTCTTTCTCCCATTTATCGTGCGTATCTTCGAGTCCCGGTGGAAATCCGTTATAAGCGGTGCTAACAATCTAAAGTAGTAAGTAAGTAATTCTATTTTACCGTGCCGCAGTGATACAGTACAGTACTGTATAGGTTTCTGGATCAACAATGCAACAACCGACTCGAGTATTGGGATCTTTGCTTCGCAATGATGCCGTCAAAGCGACAGCCATGTACAGTTCTTCCCACTTGAGCTAGAAAAGAAGCAGTGGCGCGGCTACAAGCTTAGGCTACACCGGCATTCTTCACGTACGGCTTACTTTCGCTTTCACTATTTCGTCGTCGCCGTCTTCTTCTTCTTGCTTCAAATCTTCTTGAAAGCTCACCCTTTTTGTCAGGTAAGCCATGGATACGTAAGGAGGGGATACGTGGGGAGGGAGGGGGGAGGGAGGGAGGGAGGGAGGGAGGGAGGCGCGCGCTATAGGTACTCAATGAAACCATGCCGTGGGAGACTCGCCGTGGGTCTGATGACTTATTTTTGTAAGGCAATTTTTATTGAGAAACATTTTTCTACTAGGAAGAGACAACGTTTCAAGCGTGTCCATATTGAGCGAGAACTTGATCGATGGGAGCGAGTTTGGTAGCCTCGTCTCCAATCGCTTTCTGCCTCAATCGTTCAAGTCGCTTCTTTCTCTCGTAGTAGATCTTGGCCTTTGCCTTTCGCTTTTCCTCCAACGTACCAATGATATCTTGGTATTTCCAGCCCACTTCATGGGAGAGACGACCCAGAACGCAAAACTAAAAAAAAACACTTCAATATTAAATTTGATTTTTAGATTATTTTGACGTCACTCACCCTTCGTCCTGGCTTGAGTTTGAGAACTCTCAATGCCGCTGGAACGACCATTCGTTTTTTCTTATCATAAGGAGGTGGGACTCCATCAAAGACTTTGAGTCGATTTAGAGCTTCTGTGCCTCGAGTCGTCTTGTGAGGAATCATACCTAGAAATAGGACGTCATCAAACGTCGTGACGTCAGCGTGGGCCGTGTACCTCGAACAGTCTTGAACAAAACGCGACTCGGTGCGCGGAAGTGAAAGGGGCCCCGCTTTGGATTGACGTTGCAACGCTTTCGAAGGTAGCTCAGAACTTTGACTAAGAAGCGAAAAAATCCTATTCCAAGCTCTCTTACGCGAATTCGACGACGATTTACGTTTATTTCGATAGAACGAGCCGCTGATGTTGATCTGTTCGCATCGAACGACGACAATTCGTTGACCTAATGATGTCGAGTGAGTGCGATCGACGTCGAATGGGAATTTCTTACCGTTCAATATGCTTTTTGCTATGATCGACGCCAAACGACCGATTAGGTGACCTTTCGCGTCGATAACGACGAGCTAGAAACGCCATTTATTAATTCTCCACGCGAGCGCGGCCGCGAATAAGAGCGAAAAGCGCGATTAGGATTGTTTGAGCCACGTGGTGGGCCTCAAAGGGGGCCCCACGCAGCCTCTCGTTTAACAATCCGATCGTTTTATTGTTCGATAGCTCAACTGACCTTCTCGAAAGCCATTCTACGAGACGACGCAGCTAGGACGGTAGACTAGGGAGTTTTCACGCGCAGAAGCAAGCACGATATTTGCAGTTAGCGCACGTCATTGGAGAAATGGCCGATTGGGGTTTTCAAGCGAATTCGGGTGTAGAACAGCCTGAATATCTTACGAATGAGCAGCTGGTGGAAAAATTGCAACTCTATTGCATTGAAGTACTTCCAGGAACGAAGCGAGACGATCTAATCGATCTTTTTCGCTCGAACTTGACTCCGCGACCCCAAAGGCAAAAACGATTAGAAGGAAAACAAGTGCCAAGTGGATTTCGTTCGAAGAAAGCTCGGCAAAAACGGTATTTTTACATGATCGTGTTTGACTAGAATGAATTTCTTTTTTCTACCGTACGTACAGTGGTTCGTCAGAAGGGAAAGTGTCACAACAATCAGTTGCTAATAAGAGTCAACCACCGAAAAAAATCAAGCTCAATAGAAGTGCAGCTGGATTTATGACAGAAACCAGCAGAAAGCGTTCTTCTTCGGCTGCTGACTCAGTAGCAACGGTTGTCTGTGCAGCAGCAGGAGAATCTGAAGATTCATCTCCTGCAGCGAAAAAGAAAAAGTCATTTGTTGCTAAACCTATTCAATGGCCTTAACTTAATTTTATGATTTTTTTGTTTTGAGAATATTATGTATGACGTACTGTAGCAGTGGCATGGTGTAGCCTTTCTGCTATCATCACCACGAGTTTGGAATTTTTGTTATACGGGACGTTTTGTATGTTTGTCCGGGAAGGTCTCGCGAATTCAAACGAAGGAAGACAACGAACTGTTCGTTTCATTCGAATGAAATAATGTACGATAGGTATCGAACGTGTAAAGAGAGCTTCTGTTGTCATTTTTCGCAGGCTAACGGATCCCGAAGGCGAACTGGCAACGGAAACGAGCACAAAGAAGGAAGGGGGAACGAAATCGACATCGACAACGACGTCAACAACAATGACGATGACAACGAAGACAGTAAAGACGATGGCTAGTTGGAGGCGACGTCGAAGACGGCGTTTTGGCGGCGGGGAAAAAGGAAAAGCTGAATTGCCCGTCATTGTGCATGTGCCAATTGATAGACATCGTGACGAACTCGCATCAGTGTTGAATAGCGACGATGACGATAATGATGATGACAAAGATCGTCTAATTATTAATGAAAAAGTCTACAGGAAAGGAAAAGTGATAGGACAGGGTGGATCAAGCAAGGTACAGTATCAATGGAACTGCTTCTAACAGAGCACTGTCTTATCTTATTTCTCAGGTCATCGAGGCTATTTCGAAGGAAGGAGGTGCTTGTGTTGCTGTGAAATGCGTCGATTTGTCAAACATTGAAGACAGCGAAATTGAAATGGGATATCTTCAGGAAGTGAAAATGCTTAGAACGTTCAATGAGACCAATTGTCCTCGTATCATCAGATTGATTGACTGGTACAGAAAAATAAATTATAGTCATGTGTTGAATATATACCCTATAGGGAATATCAAGAGAGAAATGGACTCTTGTTCATTGTAATGGAGAAGGCGGAAAGAGATTTGGGATCAATGATGAGGACAGAAAAGCTCAAGAGGCACAAGATTCAATTATTTTGGGAGGATATGCTCAGAGCAGTTCAAGTTAGAAAAGAGAAACCCCAAGTCATTGTCTGTCATCGTTTATTCTATTATTTTAGGCTGTTCATAAGGAAGGAGTTGTGCATGGCGATTTAAAACCGGCGAATTTTGTTGTGAAAGATGATCATCTTTATCTCATTGATTTTGGAATTGCTGATCAGATTGATGACGGATCAACGAGCGTCAATCGTTTCATGCACAAGGGAACAGCTAATTATATGGCACCAGAAGCAATAAATTACGGCGGAAGAATGAAGGTCGGTCAGGGGGTTAGGGTTAGTCAGTCAATGAGATGTCTTGTCTATTAATTTATCATATTCTTCAGGTTGGTCCCTATAGTGACGTTTGGTCTCTTGGCTGCATTTTGTACTCAATGGTCAGTGGACGTCCACCCTTTGCAGACAAATCTGCATACAAAGAGAAGCTCTTTGCTATTATCGACTCTTCCCATGAGATTCCCTTTCCCAAGCATTGGGATTTTCAAGTCGTTGACGTCATTAGGGTAATGACAACAGGTAATTGTATTTGTAATGATTATTCTTTGTAGATGTGTCTCAAAAGAGACCCTAAAAAAAGAGCAACAATTCACCAACTTCTTTCTCATTCATTTTTAAACGAATATTGTGATTCTCCTCCGTCTTCTTCTTCTTCTTCTTCTGGTGAGTCAAGTCATCTCATAGAAAAATGCGTATATTTGTTGTATATTAGCTGCTGAAATGAATAAGGAAAACTGGATGTGAAGTTATGTATGTATTCTAGTGACTCCGAGCAAAGTTCTACGATAAAACAATTAATTAAGTCAGACTGTATTAGGTGACGTTATCATATACGGGACGTATACGACAAAGATGTGACGTGGCGCTGACGTGTTCGTTTTTTTCTTGCGTTGACGTGGGCTTTAGCGAGCTCATTTTGCAACGATGGCCTTCTCAGAGCGCACCGGATCGAAGATAGAAATATTCATTCGATGCTCGCAGCTCGTAAATCTCGATTATTTGACAAAATCGGATCCATTGTGCGTTCTCTACACAAAACATGAGGAATTGTGGAGCGAATGCGGAAGAACGGAAGTTATAAACGATACGTTGGATCCTCAGGTAAACGAGAGACGCAAACGAACGGCATTTATGACGTAGCAATTCATTGTTTAGTTTTCGACAACGTTTATCGTCGATTACTATTTGGACGAATTGCAACCGTTGAAATTTGAAGTTTATGACGTCGACAGTAATTCGGCTGATTTGTCGTCTCACGATTTCATTGGGGAGGCACAAGTGAATCTTTCTAATATCATTCTCTCTTCACCAGAATTGGTCAAGGAATTGCGTTTACCAAGTTCGTTCTAAGAAGGCCTCTTTATAAAGATAAATATGTATCTGTGTATCTTCTGTGTAGAAAGTCCTCAGGAGAAAAGAGGACGAATTCACTTGGTTGGAGAGGAAGTGATTGAAAGCAAGAGTGTCATTCGATTTGATATCGCTGCACGAAATGTGGAGAACAAGTGCTCCTATTTGGAGAGCTTCATATGGAATGTACACTCAGCTGATCTAATGTACTGTATAGTTGATCGTTTTTTCTTTATGTCTAGTCGTCTCCCTTTTTGGAATTGAGACGAAGAAATGAAGACGGTTCCCAATTGTTGTTACATAAGACGGAAGTTGTCAAGAATAGTGCTAATCCTCATTGGACGAGTTTTGAAATTCCATCGTGGAAGCTATGCAACTCGGATTATACACGCTCAATTGAGTTTACTTGCAAACATTGGAAAACGTAAAGCATTCGTTGATCAACTAATGATGATTGTGTGTTGTCTAATATATTCTCTACACTCTAAGCTTTGATACTGCAGTTGTCATTGGCCGAGCATTTGCCTCTGTTGAAGAGCTCTTGAGCCAGCGGTAAATATTTGTACACGTGTACTCATTAGTGGTCAAAGAGTATTTTTTTTCTTCAGAGTGTCTACAAGAAATCTTGTGTCCTCTTCTTCGAATGACAAAAGGTCCGGCGCCGGAACTCTACTCTTTCAATCTGTCAGGTGTGATGGCCTAAGGAAATATAGTCTACAGTATTCATATAATATTTTCAGTGCTACTCCTGTCTACTCTTTTGTTGATTACCTGAGAGGTGGATGCGGTCTAAGTGTGATGGTTGCTGTTGATTTTACGGTGAGAATCTTCTTTTTTAATTAATTAATTAATTAATTGATTAATTAATTTTTGCCTTAGTCTTCCAATGGAGATCCCAATCTGCCAAATTCACTTCACTGCAATGGACCTACGGTGAAAATAAGCGGAACTTTTATCTTTATTATGGCCATCTTATTCACTTGTAGCCAAATGCCTACGTAGAAGCAATTACGTCTGTTGGCGAAATATTGGCTGAGTATGATTCAGATCAGAAATTTCCAGCGTGGGGTTTTGGAGCTGTATTGCCTGTCGATACGGCGCGCACGTCTCATTGTTTCCCGCTCTCAGGAAACATGTACAGCCCTGAAGTTCACGGAGTCGAGGTTAGATAATTAAATAAATAATCCCTCCTCTGGGTTCTTAAGATCTCCGTTAGGGAATTTTAACTGCCTATCGAGCATCTCTTGCCTCTGCACGCCTCAGTGGTCCAACGTTGTTTTCGCCAATTTTGGAAGCGGCTCTACGCTATGTTCAATCTGAATCGGTGTCTCAGGAAAATCAGACGTACAACATTCTTCTCATTGTAACGGTCAGTAAACAAGAAGAATGATGATTATGTATCCTAAGAACACCTGTCAGGATGGCGTCATTCACGATATGGAAAATACAATTGATAAAATTGTTGAAGCATCGGATGAAGCTTTATCTATTATCGTTGTAGGCGTTGGAAATGCAGACTTCAGTCAGATGGTAGGTAAAGACACCGCCATTCCTTTGTCTTTTATATATACATATTTTTGATTTTATGAAATGAAGGAAACTTTGGATGCAGACACCGTTCCTCTCACGTCTTCGACGGGCAGAACGATGTCAAGAGATATCGTCCAGTTTGTTTCATTCAGAGAATTACGTCATCGAATTGGAATGGATTTTTCTCTGGTAAATAATAAACGTTCGGAACATGCACTGCATTCATTTCTTATCTCTTACATCGTAGGCACGCCAAGTGCTTGCTGAAGTGCCCAATCAGCTCGTTTCATTTATGAAGCGCCGTGGAATTACACCAAACGCCGCCGCCGCCGCCGCCGTCCCTCCCACTGCCGGCGACGGCGGCTATGAGACTTAATTATTACAGTAGAGAAGCATGTGTATGTGTGTGAGTCGGGTTATAGAAGCATGTTATTATTGTAGGACTCAAATGTACACAAAAATCCAATATTTCTTAAATAAACCCGGAAATGACCCGGAAGTTGTACGACAATAAAAATGAACGTCCTTTCGGCGACTTGAAAGAGGGGAGGCGTTTTACCCACGCCTCCTGGCGGGCGGAGCCCGGAGCTTCGGTTGACCCACGAAGCATGGGGTATGGCCTCTTTATCCTCGATTGGCCTCGGAGATGGCCTTGGGAGTGAAGCGTCCTCGGATTTGAGTCCGCCACCCATGGTGTCCAAGGGGACCGCCATTTTGACCCACCGCGTCTCACCATAGTGGGGAAGCCAACTCTATCGGCCCCTGCTACAGAGGTATGGCCTCTTTAACCTCATTGGCCTCGGAGGGTCTCTTCAAGAGGAGGGGGACCTGTCTGACGTCGCCACCTCACGTCATTTCAACCAAATCAATCCTCTTGTATATCCTGGGAAGAAAGGGACGACGAATGAATAAAAAAAGAATTTCTAAATGACGTCATATGCCACTCACCTTCTTCGCGCGGAATTATCTCTCTCAATGCATAAGACCGCCTAAAGAGATTAGGCGACGACTCACTCCTCGAAATGATTCTAGATATATTATATAGCCATGGAGGGATCAGGGTGACCCTCCCATTTACTTACTTCGAATTGCTTGGTCTCCTATTTCTTTTAAGGTGAACGGAAGATCTTCACCTGGAGTCGACTCTTTTGCTACGCGGCCGTCGGATAGTAGAGCAATTGAAACTATATACGAACTACCTTGTCTTTTTGTCGGTGTTAATTTCGAAGCGCTTAGAACGACACCAGTTACACAGAGCTGTATTAATTAATTAATTTCGAGATGACTGAGAATTTAAGGCGAGTACCTGAACTTCGTCTTCGTCTGGGAGATCGCAGTCAAATCTTAAATTGCATAGACAGCAAGGAAACGATTTGGAGAGTTTGAAGGACACGAGCTATAGAAAGAAAATGGAGGGAACTCTAACCCAACCCTTAGATTTAGAAGTAACTTGTAAAATTTCGTTGAAAATCTTGGAGAATTGTTCGTCGGCAAATTCTTGTGGATGCAAGATTGTTTTCTTTTGAACAACTGTTATCATCTATATTCAACAATGAAGGAGACTATTTTTTGAAATTTTTGACGACGACCTGTGACGTTTTTGTTCCGTATCGAACGTCCATGCCCGGTACAAGTTGAGTACTGCAGCAGAAAAGATCTAAAGAACCCTAACTCAATTCTTGAGAATTCTCTCTCAAAAATGTTAGGGACCATTAGGAAGTGAGACATCGTTAAGAATAGATACTGCATCCGCCTCTCCTTGATCGCCAACCTAACCCACCATCAAATTAAATTACACATAGAATGTACTGTGACTGTAATTGTAGAAACTTCGGCTATGAGAGCGGGTTCGGATGACGTTCCTGACAAATCTAATTACGGACGATGATCCCACGACGCCGTCGCTCCCGTTTCGTCTCCGTCATCGTTGGCAGAATCGCTGTCCGACTCCTAGAGGGTCATCATAAAAGAAGAGAATGTTATTGAGGAAATGAAAGGACATACAGACTGAGAAACGACGGCGGCGGCGGCGGCGCTTGTCGTGCCCGTGCTAGAGGAGGTGAGGTTATAGAGAGCACGATTCCTCTCAGTTAACTCAATGATTTGTTCTCGCACGTCCTTCTTTCCCATGGTTAGTAAAGAGGGTTTGGGAAGAGCGGCGAGATAGACAGCTGTTCCTGACTATAGACGACATCATGGGGAAATGATTGGATTCCTATTCGTATCGTCGACTTACTGCTATTGCAACAAGCAAACTTTCTCCAACCGTCACTTGAATGCGAAGTCCAAAAACGGCATTCATTCCTTTCACTTTAAGTTTATTGAGAAGTTGACGGTGAACGTCGTGTTGGAGAAAAGGGAGCGCCTATTGAGAAAGGAAATCAAGGGACACCGGTGAGTGGCCGGCTCTAGATGGTTTTTTTACGTCGCTAACAGCAACAGCGTTACTTTCTCCTTTGTCTTTCTTCTTGTTTCGACAGATTCTGACTCAGGGAGAGATTATAGATGATGATGATGATGATGAAGTCTTTTACCTTGCTTGAATGAAGCCAACCATAGCCGATTACTTGGGCATTGGGAGGAACTTCGGTCGTCGAAAGAAGAACTTCCGGTACGTATTTCTTTCTAAATATTTTAAAATAGCGTCGTTTTTCTATTAGGCCGGTGCAATTGAGAGGCGATTTCTTTAGTGTTATGGGAAAGGGTAGTGAAGTGGGGGAGTAGGGAATCTCAAAGGGATTATTCAGGGTAAAATCGTCAATTTGTGAAGCAACTCTATTATAAAAAAAACAATGAGTCAGAAAAACACGATCGACTAAACGGTCACTTACGGATCTTTGATTGCATCAGAACTACTCTCTTTGACTTCGATGGCGGAAGATGTTGGTGAAACAGTGGAACCTTTTCCGAGGAACAGAATTCGATAGACATCTATACGTTTCAAGAATAGCACTCACTTGGCAATGGTAATCCCGGTAGATAGAGATTGGCTGCTGTGCCTAGAGCTGACAGAACGCAAAGCTCGTCACTAGAAAAAGAAAATACAAGGTACACTAGACAGAATTCAGTCATGGGCTAGTGGACCAATGAGAGAAACGGACATAATTAGATACAAGAAACTATGCTATTAGCAACATAAGGCATCGTCATCATCATCAGTAAGATCGCATGTCTTGGCGAGACGAGTTTAGTTCTTTCGCTTCTCGAACACGAACCTTTCAGAAGTAGCGGGGGTAGCATAGTGAGAAGCTTGATCGCTAGTCGTCGGAACAACAGCAGCGTCACCGCCGCCGTGAGAGCCAAGTGGAAGAGCGTACATTTGTGGAGGCACACCGTAGCCGGGATGAGGAGGAGGAGGAGGAGGATATGATGATTCTAATGGATTGATACTAGCCGTTTCATCACGATAGCCACATCGCGTAGTCGATGATGAATGGTTGTCAAGGTAGCGTGACGCCGTTTCCGTTGAATAGCCGCTCGATATGAGAGCGGATTTGATCGTCATAAGAGGATACCAGGAATATTTTTGAAGTAGATAAGCCCAATTGGCGGTTCTGTATCGAATTTCGACGTTCTTCATCGGTGAGTGGAGTTCCGTTGGGCAGACGATCCGCGGCGGCGGCGGCGGCGGCGGGAAATGTCGTCGTTGTCAGCTGTTGTTCAGTAGGCGGCGGAGCGTTATACGCATGCTCTAGAAATTCAAAAACAGCCACTCACAACGTGGCAAACCCGTTTCGAATAGTGCATACCGTTAATTTTTCGATCGACTTTGCCTTCGTTTTCGCTTTTTTTCTTGTCTTCGTCTACGTCTACGTCTAGGCCGACTTGAAAGACATTTCGCGTCGACCTCCTCGGCCAGATCTACGTTCAAATCGCGATCTCTTGCCATAGTGTCGTGCATAACCAGCCATGATTGCGAAGTGATTTGCTTCTTTTTTGCTGCAAAAGGCTTGGGGGCCCCTTGAACGTAGAATCGAAGCGTTCCGGATGTTTACGCCTGAACAATTTAATCAAAGAGATACTGTAGAGCCTACCTTCCACCATAGATCTATGCTTCCACCCACTTTCCCACTTCGTACGGGCTCCAAAGAGCTACGCGCAAGACGTCTTCGTTCGTCCGTCCGTCCGTTTCTTACGAGAGAGAGGCGGCTATATCAAGCTTCGGCTAATTTAAGCGTCAGAAAAAAGAATAGCGAACCTCGTGACTGCTGTTGACCAAGTGCGACGACCGATTCTCTTTCGCTTCATCGCTTTCCATGCTTCACGTTCAAAGGAGAGCGAGAATCGGCACAAGACAGCTTTCTCTTGAAGATACGAAAAAGGTGTACGGGGATGCGAACCCGCCCGGATTAAAAAAGATATTGTTTTAGGATTAGGACGGGGGGAGGCACTCACTTTGTTTTCTTATTCTTCTTGTGTTTTTTGTCTGTTGGATGGAATGAGTCGTACGACGTAGGCAGCATGTCCTTAGCTTTCACCGATATCCTAGATGAAAGTCCAGGATTTTATAGGGTAAGCAACTTTTCAACGAAAAAGGCCAAAAGTCATTTACCCTATAAAATCCGGACCCGACATAGAACCCTGACATCGACACTCTATCACCAACATAACAGTGGCATCTCCACCTAATTCTTAACTAATTAAATACTTTCAATGCCATTTGCGTGATTGCTAAAGCGCAGTAGTGACTCAAGCAGCGAAGGAAGCAAACGTAAATCATAATGAGCAATGCACCAACATTGGTGGTATTACGGTATCAGATCAAAGTACAAACCGCTGTAACGCAAAACAGCAACTCAAGCGTCTTGCCGGACCAACTCAACTAACTCAAGCGTCTTGCCGGACTATCTATCGAGTCAAAGCTCAAGCACTGCCGAGCTAATCCATTTGAATGCATTCTTGAAGTCATCTTCGGTTTTCTCAGGAGCAGCCTTGGAACGGATGAGAGCAAAGTTCAATTTTCCAGAATCGGCGGCTGAGGGGAGAGAGACGCGGTTTCGCTTCTTCACTATAGTCGAAAAAATTTCACCGTACGATGAATCCCACTTGGTGCTGCATGACAGTTTTTTCCAATTGGCCACTGCAAGCTCGTACTCTTGCTTCGTAAGAGGCTTTTTTTTTTCGTCATACTCTCTCGTGAAATTTTTCAGAAGTAAGCCCTTCTTCTCAGGAAGAACGCTCCTCTGCAATTTTTCTTCAAAAGAAGTAATGATCTGGGAGGCGATTACGAGTTGCCTATCAAACTCTAACGCATTCAACCGAGCGCTCATTGAGGCCAACTCTTCCTTCTGCGAGGCCAACTCCTCCTTCTGCGAGGCCAACTTTTCGTTGAATTTCTCCTTCTGCGAGGCCAACTTTTCGTTGAATTCCTCCTCCAACTCCTTCTTCATCTCTTCCTTCTGCGAGACCAACTTTTCGCTGAATTTCTCCTCCAACTCCAACTTGAATTCTTCCCTCTCTTTGGCGATCTGCTCCAGAGTCTTAGCCAGTTTCGTTTCAATTTGACGGTCAATTGACTCGTCGCGCTGCTGCAAGTGAGACTTGATTTGGCTCTTTTGATTGGCTACTTTCTTCTTGAGGCGGTCAATCTCTCCGTCCTGTCGACGAATAACGTCTGCTTGCTTCCCACGCTCGCGCTCTTTTGCCTGCAGCTCCCCGCGCAATCGCTTCTCCTCCTTTGACGACTTCTCAGCACGACTGTTTGCGAGAACCACGTTTGCCTCCATATGAGCAAGCTCCAAGTCATAACTCTTAGCGACTTGGTCTTTCGGATCGCCCCTCGAGCGGAGCGCGTCAATAACGCCGTTCTGAGCGTCTATTTTTCTCTTCTGTTCGGACATAACGGCTTTGACATCAACAATTTCGCTTTCCAGTTCGGAGAGACCGTTGCGAAGTGACGAACTACAAAGTTCGACGACTCTTATTACTTCACAGAGCGATTCGCGATCACAGCGAATGCTAGTCAAGCTTTCGATCGCTTCGTCGATCAAAGAGACGTCGCATCGTAGCTTTCTCGCCTCTTGCAGAGTGGCGGTCGTCGTCTCTATCAGTTTTCGCACGTTCTCGTCATCGCTCGAGCGTTCGGCCATTGTCTAGCTAGCGCGCGCACAGAAGGTAGCACAGAAGGTACCACTATCATCTACAGCCCAGCAAATCATCTTACCATCAGGCCTACAAGAGAACAAATACAACGATGATGATACATCATGATCTATTGTTACGTGTTAAGCAAATATGGCGGCGAATATGAAACAGGTAGCTAGCTAACTAGCTAACCTTCGTCATGCTCATTAGTTGCCCAGAGCAAGCTAAAAACTTTTCCTTCAAAGCTTGTAAGATGAAGGATGAATTTTCCTTATAATAAAAGAGACGGTTATTGATGTTATCATGATACTGACAACCTAGAGCAAGAATTTTGATTACGGTTAGGAATAAAGACTATTTATGAATAATGAAAGTCACGTACCAATCCTCGTTTGCCTCCTGAAGGAGGAGGAGGATTCAGTGTAACGTGTTACAACCTAGGAAGACGTCAACGTGTGACCGTGTCCAGTTGAAGAGCAGACATGCTCTGAGCAAAAACATTGAGCCGATTACTCTACACGAATGAAAACATTCTAATTCTTTCTCTTAGTGCGTCGTAATCTTGACTTACTGTCTGGCACAAATGATCAACATTCTCCTTGAAACACTAAAAAGATTGGATGAGTTAGGGTTAGATTATGAGGCAGGCATAGAATTGTATACCTGATAATTATTACTTCCCAATGATAGTACAGCAGAAAGGAGAGACTCTCGCAATGATATGTACGTTTCATTGTTAGACAATAGGGAAGTTTGATCGATGTGAACAATTAATTTCTTGACAGAAGCGAGAAGGTCTGTAGCAGCTGACGTGAGCTCAAATTCCTGATGAAAAGAATTTTCCTCTTCCTCTTCCAATACTTTGCTACTGTCAGGAACTGCCGCCGCCGGAAGCATGTGATCCGTCAGCAATTGACTCATATATTGGGATGAAGTAAGAAGAAATTCAATGAAATTCTCTCCGTTGTCAATAGAACATAATGATGATTGCTAATAGAATTAAAATTATTGTCTGTCAAGAAGAGAGGATAATAATTAATTAATTAATGAGGCTTACGAGCAATTTTAGGAGAGTAACAGCTTCTAAAATTTCCTCTTGGTGGCCTACTTTGCTAACCTAAACCAAAGAATCGATTAGTTAGGAGAGACCCGTTGGCTAGCCCCTGTAATTTCGCTGTAATTTATTACAGGAGAGACCCGTTGGCTAGCTTCCTGTAATTTCGCTGTAGTTTATTACAGGAGAGACCCGTTGGCTAGCCCCTGTAATTTCGCTGTAGTTTATTACAGGGCAGACCCGTTTGCTAGCCCCTGTAATTTCGCTGTAATTTATTACAGGAGAGACCCGTTGGCTAGCCCCTGTCATTTCGCTGTAATTTATTACAGGAGAGACCCGTTGGCTAGCCTCTGTAATTTCGCTGTAGTTTATTACAGGAGAGACCCGTTGGCTAACCCCCTGTAATTTCGCTGTAATTTATTACAGGAGAGACCCGTTGCCTAGCCCCTGTAATTTCGCTGTAATTTATTACAGGAGAGACCCGTTGGCTAGCTTCTGTAATTTCGCTGTAATTTATTACAGGAGAGACCCGTTGGCTAACGCCCTGTAATTTTGCTGTAATTTATTACAGGAGAGACCCGTTGGCTAACTCCCTGTAATTTCGCTGTAATTTATTACAGGAGAGACCCGTTGCCTAGCCCCTGTAATTTCGCTGTAATTTATTACAGGAGAGACCCGTTGGCTAGTCCCTGTAATTTTGCTGTAGTTTATTACAGGAGAGACCCGTTGGCTAGCCCTCTGTAATTTCGCAGTAGTTTATTACAGGAGAGACCCGTTGGCTAGCCCCTGTAATTTCGCTGTAGTTTATTACAGGAGAGACCCGTTGGCTAGCCCTCTGTAATTTCGCTCTAGTTTATTACAGGAGAGACCCGTTGGCTAGCCCCTGTAATTTCGCTGTAGTTTATTACAGGAGAGACCCGTTGGCTCACCCCCTGTAAATTCGCTGTAATTTATTACAGGAGAGACCCGTTGGCTAGCCCCTGTAATTTCGGTGTGCTTTATTACAGGAGAGACCAGTTGGCTAACCCCCTGTAATTTTGCTGTAATTTATTACAGGAGAGTTGTAGTACTTGTATTACTTGTAGTACTTGGAGTACTTGTAGTACTTGTAGTACTTGGAGCACTTGGAGTACTTGTATTACTTGTAGTACTTGGAGCACTTGGAGCACTTGGAGTACTTTTTTTACTTGTAGTACTTGTAGTACTTGTAGTACTTGTAGTACTTGTAGTACTTGTATTACTTGTATTACTTGTAGTACTTGGAGTACTTGTAGTACTTGTAGTACTTGTAGTACTTGTAGTACTTGTAGTACTTGTAGTACTTGGAGTACTTGGAGTACTTGTAGTACTTGTAGTACTTGTATTACTTGTAGTACTTGTAGTACTTGTAGTACTTGTAGTACTTGTAGTACTTGTAGTACTTGTAGTACTTGTAGTACTTGTAGTACTTGTAGTACTTGTAGTACTTGTAGTACTTGTAGTACTTGTAGTACTTGTAGTACTTGTATTACTTGTATTACTTGTAGTACTTGGAGTACTTGTAGTACTTGTAGTACTTGTAGTACTTGTAGTACTTGTAGTACTTGTAGTACTTGGAGTACTTGGAGTACTTGTAGTACTTGTAGTACTTGTATTACTTGTAGTACTTGTAGTACTTGTAGTACTTGTAGTACTTGTAGTACTTGTAGTACTTGTAGTACTTGTAGTACTTGTAGTACTTGTAGTACTTGTAGTACTTGTATTACTTGTAGTAATTGGAGTACTTGTAGTACTTGGAGTATTTGGAGTACTTGTAGTACTTGAAGCACTTGTAGTACTTGTAGTTCTTGTAGTACTTGTAGTACTTGGAGTACTTGTAGTACTTGTAGTACTTGTAGTACGTACTTGTAGTACTTGTAGTACTTGGAGTACTTGGAGTACTTGGAGTACTTGTAGTACTTGTATTACTTGTAGTACTTGTAGTACTTGTAGTACTTGGAGTACTTGTAGTACTTGTAGTACTTGTAGTACTTGTAGTACTTGAAGCACTTGTAGTACTTGTATTACTTGGAGTACTTGGAGTACTTGTAGTACTTGTAGTACTTGTAGTACTTGGAGTACTTGTAGTACTTGTAGTACTTGTAGTACTTGTAGTACTTGTAGTACTTGTAGTACTTGTAGTACTTGTAGTACTTGTAGTACTTGTAGTACTTGGAGTACTTGTAGTACTTGTAGTACTTGTAGTACTTGTAGTACTTGTATTACTTGTATTACTTGTAGTACTTGTAGTACTTGTAGTACTTGGAGTACTTGTAGTACTTGTAGTACTTGTAGTACTTGTAGTACTTGTAGTACTTGTAGTACTTGTATTACTTGTAGTAATTGGAGTACTTGTAGTACTTGGAGTATTTGGAGTACTTGTAGTACTTGAAGCACTTGTAGTACTTGTATTACTTGGAGTACTTGGAGTACTTGTAGTACTTGTAGTACTTGTAGTACTTGTAGTACTTGTAGTACTTGTAGTACTTGTATTACTTGTAGTAATTGGAGCACTTGGAGTACTTGGAGTACTTGGAGTACTTGGAGTACTTGGAGTACTTGTAGTACTTGTAGTACTTGGAGCACTTGTAGTACTTGTATTACTTGGAGTACTTGGAGTAGTACTTGTAGTACTTGTAGTACTTGTAGTACTTGTAGTACTTGTAGTACTTGTATTACTTGTAGTACTTGTAGTACTTGGAGTACTTGTAGTACTTGTATTACTTGTAGTACTTGGAGTAGTTGTAGTACTTGTAGTACTTGTAGTACTTGGAGTACTTGTAGTACCTGTAGTACTTGGAGTACTTGTGGTACTTGTAGTACTTGTATTACTTGGAGTACTTGTAGTACTTGTAGTACTTGTAGTACTTGGAGTACTTGTAGTACTTGTATTACTTGTAGTACTTGTATTACTTGTAGTACTTGGAGTACTTGGAGCACTTGGAGTACTTGTAGTACTTGGAGTACTTGGAGCACTTGTAGTACTTGGAGTACTTGTAGTACTTGGAGCACTTGCAGTACTTGTATTACTTGGAGTACTTGGAGTACTTGTAGTACTTGTAGTACTTGTAGTACATGGAGTACTTGGAGTACTTGTAGTACTTGTATTACTTGTAGTCCTTGGAGTACTTGTAGTACTTGTAGTACTTGGAGTACTTGTAGTACCTGTAGTACTTGGAGTACTTGTGGTACTTGTAGTACTTGTAGTACTTGGAGTACTTGTAGTACTTGTAGTACTTGTAGTACTTGGAGTACTTGTAGTACTTGTATTACTTGTAGTATTTGGAGTACTTGGAGTACTTGTAGTACTTGTAGTATTTGTAGTACTTGTAGTACTTGTAGTACTTGTAGTACTTGTAGTACTTGTAGTACTTGTAGTACTTGGAGTACTTGGAGTACTTGTAGTACTTGTATTACTTGTAGTACTTGGAGTACTTGTAGTACTTGTAGTACTTGGAGTACTTGTAGTACCTGTAGTACTTGGAGTACTTGTGGTACTTGTAGTACTTGGAGTACTTGGAGTACTTGTAGTACTTGTAGTACTTGTAGTACTTTGAGTACTTGTAGTACTTGTATTACTTGTAGTACTTGGAGTACTTGGAGTACTTGGAGTACTTGGAGCACTTGGAGTACTTGTAGTACTTGTAGTACTTGGAGCACTTGTAGTACTTGGAGTACTTGTAGTACTTGGAGCACTTGCAGTACTTGTATTACTTGGAGTACTTGGAGTACTTGTAGTACTTGTAGTACTTGTAGTACATGGAGTACTTGTAGTACTTGTAGTACTTGTATTACTTGTAGTCCTTGGAGTACTTGTAGTACTTGTAGTACTTGGAGTACTTGTAGTACTTGTATTACTTGGAGTACTTGTAGTACTTGTATTACTTGTAGTACTTGGAGTACTTGTAGTTCTTTTAGTACTTGTAGTACTTGTAGTACGTAGTCGAGCTTCTCGCGTGCGATAACCGAATCAAAACACGCGATTTTGAGTATTCGACGATAAGCTCAGTCTATACGTGGCCTATCTCGTTCATAGACTTCCGAAGTAGGTCTAAATGTGCACCACACGGAAGCCATCGTCAAATATCTTCCCTTTGCGCGTTTTAAGCGCGCACAGCGCATCAAAACCGTCGATTCGGCCTTCGACGATTTAAAAGAAAGCAGGTGCGTGCAAGAGATGTTTAGACGTGCATTCTACGCGTTTCGTCTCGTCTAGATTGACGGAGGAGACGTTTACAGCCGAAGAACTACGGGACATGTTATTCGGTCTTTGCGCCGTTGTCAAGGGCGACGTCGAATCGGAACTGATTCTTACGACGCATACGAACGTTCTTCTGCTACGTCAAGTTTTTCGACAGGCGGAGAAATGGCATCTGAAGTTGAGTGCTGACGTTTCTGAGCTCGAGAATCAGTAAGATGACAAAAAGTCCATTTTTCGTATTTGTGATTTATTTCGAAGGGAATTGATTGAGGAAATTGCTCGATTTGAAGAGAAACAGTTTGCTTCTTTTGGATTAGGATCTGCAACAGCTTCAAAGGTTGCATGCACCACAGGGGGGCAGACAACTATAGTGTATTATGTACGTAGACTCTTCCAGCAGCCAAGACGAAATTGGAGCCGTTGAATGAGGCTGGTGGGAGTGCTCTTCTGCAGATGGTTAGTGTGGACTCACTGTGATGATTTCTTTTGATTCTATATCTGTATAGGAAATTTCTCGGCTGAAAGAGGAGAATGAAAAAATGAAGGAACCAATGCGAATGATAGAAGGAAAGGTAAGGAAAGAAGAGACTCTTTCCTATTGAACTACAATGATTATTTGTTCTTTTTTTAGGCTCATGATGCCTTGGAAGAAAAAGGGAAATTGAAGAGTCAATTAGTGCAAGCTGAAGCAGCTCTAAAAGCAAAAGAAACCAAATCAGTATTTAATTAAAAAATCAGTTGGAAGATAGTTTTACGAGATATTTTCTAGTTTTCTAGTCAGCAGCATCGGATGTTGTTCCAACAACCTCTTCACAATCAAAGGCAAATCCAGTTTTAAGTGGAAAATCTGCTGGGGGTGAAGACGATGGAAAATTGAGGGAAGAATTGGGAGAAACCAAACACGAATTGTTGGCTATCAAAGCTAAGCTTGAAAATGCTGAAAAGGTTTGATTTTTCATACTTGGAACTAAGTAGTGAAAAAATGGATAATGATTTTAGGAATTGGAAAAGAAACTCGGCGAAACGGCTCAATTTACAAACATGAAAAAAATGCTTACGAAGAAAAACGAGCAATTAAAAGATCTTCGAAGTCGTTTAAAAAAGTTAGCACTACATCCATCTTCAATCAATTATTCAGTGATTTTGATTTGGCATCATCTCATTTTCTCTAGATACGAACCAGATGCCGAAATATTATAGATGTCATCTGTACTCGAGTGTGTTAGGACTGGTCGTTTTAGAAGACGCACTGCTTGCTTAGATTAGTAGTACTCGTTTATTAATTAAAAGTGTACGTGCAACAAAGATTCGAATTTTCTTTTCTGGGCGTAATCGGAAATCACCAAATTTGGCGAACTTAATTAATACCGCAGACACGGAACACTGTTCAAATTACTTTCTCATCTAATCAAATCGTTCGCAGCTGCCAAACACTAATTACGCTGCAGCAGCGCGTCATCGGCCCTTTGACGCCTCGCGCACCAAGCGAGAGCGCATCGCACACAAAATTTCATTCTCTCGCGAGCGCGTGTCCGGACTCATTCGGCTGGACGACGTGGCGAACGTCGAAGCCACACAGCGCAGCGCGGTAAGTTCAGCCAGAGTGCTCGCGTGCAATTGCAGCGTCCCTTTGTGCAGATCGCGCGAGAGAACGCGCGCGAGGCACGCACGAAGCACGCGTCTCTCCAACGCCGAAACTGTAAGCCAATCGCGTCTATTCACTATGCAGGCGTCGAATTCTCCTTCCAGATCGTTCGCACGCGCGTGGACGCGGCGAACGCGAGACGACACGACGCGCCGTCGAGTAGAACGAAGATCGAAGAGCTCATCGGAGCGAAGAGGACGTCGCAAGGTAAGCGGGGGAATTTGTAGCTCCTTTTTTTCGCTCGCGCGCGTTTGTTTCTCGCGTACGCGTGCATGTTTGTGTGGGTGCGTGTTTATCCCCTAGGCCGGGGCCCCCAAGCGCATTCCATCCACGCACAACGCTAGCTAGGACTAATGTCTAAACGATAATCGTCCCCCCTTAGAGAATCCTTTCAGTGTTGTTCGTGTGTTTTGTTCGAGAAGTCGTGTTAGGCTACGTCATTTCCGTTTGGCGAGCGGCTATTTTTAGCGACTTTTGTAGTTAGAGGTTTCGAGACGCTCGCAATGACGCACCCCGTTCCGGCGAATGGGCGTGCGTCATGATTAGGATAGGGAAGAATATAGAAAAGGGAAAAGCAGTGGTGCATTTAGGATGCTAAAAGACATTTAGAAAATAGGAAGCATCCACCAAAGCTTTAGGGGTCCAACACTTCAGCTAAACACGTGCAACACTCTCGCTAACCGCCCCTATACTATTCCTTTACCTATTCCTATTCCTATTCCTATTCCTATTCCTATTCCTTTAGAATCATAACTTAGGCCCTCAATTTAATACTTAGGCCTTTAAAATCAAAGATTAGGCCCTCAATTTAATATTTAGGCTTTGTGAATCAAACATTAGGCCCTCAATTTAAAGTTTAGGCCTTTGGAATCAAATATTAGGCCCTCAATTTAATTTGTAGGACTTTATAATCGAAGGATTAGGCCCTCAATTTAATATTTAGGCCCT
This sequence comes from Oscarella lobularis, assembly GCF_947507565.1. Lineage (NCBI taxonomy): Eukaryota > Metazoa > Porifera > Homoscleromorpha > Homosclerophorida > Oscarellidae > Oscarella > Oscarella lobularis. The sequence continues at coordinate 3,172,671 of NC_089185.1, forward strand.
GTGAATCAAAGATTAGTCCCTCAATTTAATATTTAGGCCCTATGAATCAAAGATTAGGCCCTCAATTTAAAATGTAGGCCTTTAGAATCAAAGATTATGCCATCAATTTAATATTTATGCCTTTATAATCAAAGATTAGGCCCTCAATTTAATATTTAGGCCTTTAGAATCAAAGATTAGGCCCTCAATTTAATATTTAGCCTTTAGAATGAAAGATTAGGTTCTCAATTTAATACTTAGGCCTTTAGAATCAAAGAGTAGTCCCTCAATTTAATATTTAGGTCCTGTGACTGAAAGATTAGGCCCTCAATTTAAAGTTTAGGCCTTTAGAATAAAATAGTATGCCCTCAATTTAATTTTTGGCCTTTTGAATCAAAGATTATGCCCTCAATTTTATATTTATGCCTTTAGAATCAAAGATTAGGCCCTCAATTTAATATTTAGGCCCTGTGAATCAAAGATTAGGCCCTCAATTTAAAGTTTAGGTCTTTAGAATCAAATATTAGGCCCTCAATTTAATTTGTAGGTCTTTAGAATCAAAGATTAGACCCTCAATTTAATATTTGGCCTTTAGAATCAAAGATTAAGCCCTCAATTTCATACTTAGGTCTTTAGAATCAAAGATTAGGCCCTCAATTTAATATTTAGCCTTTAGAATCAAAGATTAGGCTCTCAATTTAATATTTAGGCCCTGTGAATCAAAGGTTAGGCCCTCAATTTAAAATCTAGGCCTTTAGAATCAAAGATTAGTCCCTCAATTTAATATTTAGGCCCTGTGAATCAAAGAGTAGTCCCTCAATTTAATATTTAGGCCCTGTGAATCAAAGGTTAGGCCCTCAATTTAAAATGTAGGCCTTTAGAATCAAAGATTAGGCCCTCAATTTAATTTGTAGGCCTTTATAATCAAAGATTAGGTCCTGAATTTAATATTTATCCTTTAGAATCATAAATTAGGCCCTCAAATTAATACTTAGGCCTTTAGAATCAAAGATTAGGCCCTCAATTTAAAGTTTAGGCCTTTGGAATCAAATATTAGGCCCTCAATTTAATTTGTAGGACTTTTTAATCAAAGATTAGGCCCTCAATTTAATATTTATCCTTTAGAATCATAAATTAGGCCCTCAAATTAATTCTTAGGCCTTTAGAATCAAAGATTAGGCCCTCAATTTAATATTTAGGCTTTGTGAATCAAAGATTAGGCCCTCAATTTAAAGTTTAGGCCTTTGGAATCAAATATTAGGCCCTCAATTTAATTTGTAGGACTTTTTAATCAAAGATTAGGCCCTCAATTTAATATTTAGGCCCTGTGAATCAAAGATTAGGCTCTCAATTTAATACTTAGGCCTTTGGAATCAAAGATTAGTCCCTCAATTTAATATTTAAGCCCTGTTAATCAAAGATTAGGCCTCAATTTAATATCTAGGCCTTTAGAATCAAAGATTAGTCCCTCAATTTAATATTTAGGCCCTGTTAATCAAAGATTAGGCCCTCAATTTAATACTTAGGTCTTTAGAATCAAAGATTAGGCCCTCAATTTAATATTTAGGCCCTGTTAATAAAAGATTAGGACCTCAATTTAAAGTTATGGCCAATTGTCTCCAGGACAATTGTCTCCAGGACAATTGTCTCCAGGAGAATTGTCTCCAGGACAATTGAGGACAATTGTCCCCATGACAATTGTCCCCAGGTCAATTGTCTCCAGGACAATTGAGGAGAATTGTCTCCAGGACAATTGTCCCAGGACAATTGTCACCAGGACAATTGTCTCCAGGACAATTGTCTCCTGGACAATTGGCCCCAGGACAATTGTCTCCAGGACAATTGTTCCCAAGATTAAGCCCTCAATTTAATACTTTGGCCTTTAGAATCAAAGATTTGGCCCTCGATTTAATATTTAGCCTTTAAGTTGACGACGTCTCATTAGAATAGAGCGGCACAGTTGACGACGTCTCATTAGTATAGAGCGGCACAGTTGACAACGTCTCATTAGAATAGAACGGCACATTTGACGACGTCTAATTAGTATAGAGCGGCACAGTTGACGACGTCTCATTAGTATAGAGCGACACAGTTGACGATGTCTCATTAGTATAGAGCGACACAGTTGACGACGTCTCATTAGTATAGAACGGCACAGTTGACGACGTCTCATTAGTATAGAGCGGCACAGTTGACGACGTCTCATTAGTATAGAGCGACACAGTTGACGATGTCTCATTAGTATAGAGCGACACAGTTGACGACGTCTCATTAGTATAGAACGGCACAGTTGACGACGTCTCATTAGTATAGAACGGCACAGTTGACGACGTCTCATTAGTATAGAACGGCACAGTTGACGACGTCTCATTAGTATAGAGCGGCACAGTTGACGACGTCTCATTAGTATAAAACGGCAGAGTTGACTACGTCTCATTAGTATAGAAGGGCACAGTTGACGACGTCTCATTAGTATAGACGGCACAGTTGACGACGTCTCATTATTATGGGACGGCACAGTTGACGACGTCTTGTTAGTATAGAGCGGCACAGTTGACGACGTCTCATTATTATGGGACGGCACAGTTGACGACTTCTCATTAGTTTAGAGCGGCACAGTTGACGACGTCTCATTAGTATGGGACGGCGCAGTTGACGACGTCTCATTGGTATAGAGCGGCACAGTTGACGACGTCTCATTAGTATGGGACGGCACAGTTGACGACGTCTCATTAGTATAGAGCGGCACAGTTGACGACGTATCATTAGTATGGGACGGCACAGTTGACGACGTCTCAATAGTATGGGAATGCACAGTTGACGACGTCTCATTAGTATAGAGCGGCACATTTGACGACGTCTCATTAGTCTAGAGCGGCACAGTTGACGACGTCTCATTAGTATAGAGCGGCACATTTGACGACGTCTCATTAGTATAAAACGGCAGAGTTGACGACGTCTCATTAGTATAGAAGGGCACAGTTGACGACGTCTCATTAGTATAGACGGCACAGTTGACGACGTCTCATTAGAATAGAGCGGCACAGTTGACGACGTCTCACTAGTATAGAACGGCACAGTTGACGACGTCTCATTAGTATGAAGCGGCACAGTTGACGATCTCTCATTAGTATGGGACGGCACAGTTGACGACGTCTCATTAGTATATAGCGGCACAGTTGACGACGTATCATTAGTATGGGACGGCACAGTTGACGACGTCTTGTTAGTATAAAGCGGCACAGTTGACGACGTCTCATTAGTATATAGCGGCACAGTTGACGACGTATCATTAGTAAAGGACGGCACAGTTGAGGACGTCTCATTAGTATAGAACGGCACAGTTGACGACGTTTCATTAGTATAGCTCGCACAGTTGACGACGTCTCATTAGTATAGAGCGGCACAGTTGACGACGTCTCATTAGTATAGACGGCACAGTTGACGACGTCTCATTAGTATAGAGTGGCACAGTTGACGACGTATCATTAGTAAGGGACGGCACAGTTGACGACGTCTTGTTAGTATAGAGCGGCACAGTTGACGACGTCTCATTAGTAGAGACCTTTGTAGCTTTTGTAGCCGTTGTAGCCTTTGTAGCCGTTGTAGCCTTTGTAGCCGTTGTAGCCTTTGTAGCCTTTGTAGCCTTTGTAGCCGTTGTAGCCGTTGTAGCCGTTGTAGTAGTTGTAGCCGTTGTAGCCGTTGTAGTAGTTGTAGTAGTTGTAGTCGTTGTAGTCGTTGTAGTCGTTGTAGCCGTTGTAGCCGTTGTAGTAGTTGTAGTCGTTGTAGTCGTTGTAGCTTTTGTAGCCGTTGTAGCCTTTGTAGCCGTTGTAGCCTTTGTAGCCGTTGTAGCCTTTGTAGCCTTTGTAGCCGTTGTAGCCTTTGCAGCCTTTGTAGCCTTTGTAGCCGTTGTAGCCGTTGTAGCCGTTGTAGTCGTTGTAGTAGTTGTAGTCGTTGTAGTCGTTGTAGTCGTTGTAGCCGTTGTAGCCGTTGTAGTAGTTGTAGTCGTTGTAGTAGTTGTAGTAGTTGTAGCCGTTGTAGCCGTTGTAGTCGTTGTAGCCGTTGTAGCCGTTGTCGTTGTAGTAGTTGTAGTCGTTGTAGCCGTTGTAGCCGTTGTAGTAGTTGTAGTCGTTGTAGCCTTTGTAGCCGTTGTAGCCTTTGTAGCCGTTGTAGCCTTTGTAGCCGTTGTAGCCTTTGTAGCCTTTGTAGCCTTTGTAGCCGTTGTAGCCGTTGTAGCCGTTGTAGTAGTTGTAGCCGTTGTAGCCGTTGTAGTCGTTGTAGTAGTTGTAGTCGTTGTAGTCGTTGTAGTCGTTGTAGCCGTTGTAGCCGTTGTAGTAGTTGTAGTCGTTGTAGTCGTTGTAGCTTTTGTAGCCGTTGTAGCCTTTGTAGCCGTTGTAGCCTTTGTAGCCGTTGTAGCCTTTGTAGCCTTTGTAGCCGTTGTAGCCTTTGTAGCCTTTGTAGCCGTTGTAGCCGTTGTAGCCGTTGTAGTCGTTGTAGCCGTTGTAGCCGTTGTCGTTGTATATAGTAGTTGTAGTCGTTGTAGCCGTTGTAGCCGTTGTAGTAGTTGTAGTCGTTGTAGCCTTTGTAGCCGTTGTAGCCTTTGTAGCCGTTGTAGCCTTTGTAGCCGTTGTAGCCTTTGTAGCCGTTGTAGCCTTTGTAGCCGTTGTAGCTTTTGTAGCCTTTGTAGCCGTTGTAGCCTTTGTAGCCTTTGTAGCCGTTGTAGCCGTTGTAGCCGTTGTAGTAGTTGTAGCCGTTGTAGCCGTTGTAGTCGTTGTAGTCGTTGTAGTCGTTGTAGTAGTTGTAGCCGTTGTAGCCGTTGTAGCCGTTGTAGTAGTTGTAGTCGTTGTAGTCGTTGTAGTAGTTGTAGCCGTTGTAGCCGTTGTAGCCGTTGTCGTTGTAGTAGTTGTAGTCGTTGTAGCCGTTGTAGCCGTTGTACTAGTTGTAGTCGTTGTAGCCTTTGTAGCCGTTGTAGCCTTTGTAGCCGTTGTAGCCTTTGTAGCCGTTGTAGCTTTTGTAGCCTTTGTAGCCGTTGTAGCCTTTGTAGCCTTTGTAGCCTTTGTAGCCGTTGTAGCCGTTGTAGCCGTTGTAGTAGTTGTAGCCGTTGTAGCCGTTGTAGTCGTTGTAGTAGTTGTAGTCGTTGTAGTCGTTGTAGTCGTTGTAGCCGTTGTAGCCGTTGTAGTAGTTGTAGTCGTTGTAGTTGTTGTAGCTTTTGTAGCCGTTGTAGCCTTTGTAGCCGTTGTAGCCTTTGTAGCCGTTGTAGCCTTTGTAGCCTTTGTAGCCGTTGTAGCCTTTGTAGCCTTTGTAGCCGTTGTAGCCGTTGTAGCCGTTGTAGTCGTTGTAGCCGTTGTAGCCGTTGTCGTTGTATATAGTAGTTGTAGTCGTTGTAGCCGTTGTAGCCGTTGTAGTAGTTGTAGTCGTTGTAGCCTTTGTAGCCGTTGTAGCCTTTGTAGCCGTTGTAGCCTTTGTAGCCGTTGTAGCCTTTGTAGCCGTTGTAGCTTTTGTAGCCTTTGTAGCCGTTGTAGCCTTTGTAGCCTTTGTAGCCTTTGTAGCCGTTGTAGCCTTTGTAGCCGTTGTAGTAGTTGTAGCCGTTGTAGCCGTTGTAGTCGTTGTAGTCGTTGTAGTCGTTGTAGTCGTTGTAGCCGTTGTAGCCGTTGTAGTAGTTGTAGTCGTTGTAGTCGTTGTAGTAGTTGTAGCCGTTGTAGCCGTTGTAGCCGTTGTCGTTGTAGTAGTTGTAGTCGTTGTAGCCGTTGTAGCCGTTGTACTAGTTGTAGTCGTTGTAGCCTTTGTAGCCGTTGTAGCCTTTGTAGCCGTTGTAGCCTTTGTAGCCGTTGTAGCTTTTGTAGCCTTTGTAGCCTTTGTAGCCTTTGTAGCCTTTGTAGCCTTTGTAGCCGTTGTAGCCGTTGTAGCCGTTGTAGTAGTTGTAGCCGTTGTAGCCGTTGTAGTCGTTGTAGTAGTTGTAGTCGTTGTAGTCGTTGTAGTCGTTGTAGCCGTTGTAGCCGTTGTAGTAGTTGTAGTCGTTGTAGTCGTTGTAGCTTTTGTAGCCGTTGTAGCCTTTGTAGCCGTTGTAGCCTTTGTAGCCGTTGTAGCCTTTGTAGCCGTTGTAGCCTTTGTAGCCTTTGTAGCCTTTGTAGCCTTTGTAGCCGTTGTAGCCGTTGTAGCCGTTGTAGTCGTTGTAGCCGTTGTAGCCGTTGTCGTTGTAGTAGTTGTAGTCGTTGTAGTAGTTGTAGTCGTTGTAGTCGTTGTAGTCGTTGTAGCCGTTGTAGCCGTTGTAGTAGTTGTAGTCGTTGTAGTCGTTGTAGCTTTTGTAGCCGTTGTAGCCTTTGTAGCCTTTGTAGCCGTTGTAGCCTTTGTAGCCGTTGTAGCCTTTGTAGCCTTTGTAGCCGTTGTAGCCTTTGTAGCCTTTGTAGCCTTTGTAGCCGTTGTAGCCGTTGTAGCCGTTGTAGCCGTTGTAGTCGTTGTAGCCGTTGTAGCCGTTGTCGTTGTAGTAGTTGTAGTCGTTGTAGCCGTTGTAGCCGTTGTAGTAGTTGTAGTCGTTGTAGCCTTTGTAGCCGTTGTAGCCTTTGTAGCCGTTGTAGCCTTTGTAGCCGTTGTAGCCTTTGTAGCCGTTGTAGCTTTTGTAGCCTTTGTAGCCGTTGTAGCCTTTGTAGCCTTTGTAGCCTTTGTAGCCGTTGTAGCCTTTGTAGCCGTTGTAGTAGTTGTAGCCGTTGTAGCCGTTGTAGTCGTTGTAGTAGTTGTAGTCGTTGTAGTCGTTGTAGTCGTTGTAGCCGTTGCAGCCGTTGTAGTAGTTGTAGTCGTTGTAGTAGTTGTAGTAGTTGTAGTCGTTGTAGTAGTTGTATATTGGAGGTCTCCCTAGTATCATACGGTAGATATTTTAGGTCTCCTTAGTACCATACGACAGATATTGGAGGTCTCCCTAGTACCATACAGCGGATATTTGAGGTCTCCCTGGTACCATACCGCCGATATTGGAGGTCTCTCTCGTATCATACGGCAGATATTGGAGGTCTTCCTAGTATTATACGGCAGATATTGGAGGTCTTCCTAGTACCATACGTTATATATTTGAGGTCTCCCTAATACCATGCGACAGATATTGGAGGTCTCTCTAGTACCATACGGCAGATATTTGAGGTCTCTCTAATACCATACGGCAGATATATGAGGTCTCCCTAGTATCATACGGCAGATATTTGAGGTCTCCCTAGTACCACACCGTAGATATTTGAGGTCTCCCTAGTACCATACGACAGATTTTGGAGGTCTCCCTAGTACCATACGACAGATATTTGAGGTCTCTCTAATACCATACGACAGATATTGGAGGTCTCCCTAGTATTACACGGCAGATTTTTGATTTCTCCCTAGTATCATACGGTAGATATTTGAGGTCTCCTTAGTACCATACGGCAGATATTGGAGGTCTTCCTAGTACTAGGGATCGTGTAGCATGAGCTTCCCTTCCTTTCTTATATAAGGAAGAGCGTGTAGCATTAGCTTGCCCTTCGTTTCTTAAATAAGGTAAAGCGTGTAGCATGAGCTTGCTCTTCGTTTCTTCTATAAGGTAGAGCGTGTAGCATGAGCTTGCTCTTCGTTTCTTCTATAAGGTAGAGCGTGTAGCATGAGCAGGCCCTTCCTTTCTTATATAAGGTAAAGCGTGTAGCATGAGCTTGCTATTCGTTTCTTCTATAAGGCAGAGCGAGTAGCATGAGCAGGCCCTTCCTTTCTTATATAATGTAGAGCGTGTAGCATGAGCACGCCCTTCGTTTCTTATATAAGGTAGATCGTGTAGCATGAGCACGCCCTTCGTTTCTTATATAAGGTAGGGCGTGTAGCATGAGCTTGCTCTTCGTTTCTTCTATAAGGCAGAGCGAGTAGCATGAGCAGGCCCTTCCTTTCTTATATAATGTAGAGCGTGTAGCATGAGCACGCCCTTCGTTTCTTATATAAGGTAGATCGTGTAGCATGAGCACGCCCTTCGTTTCTTATATAAGGTAGGGCGTGTAGCATGAGCTTGCCCTTCGTTTCTTCTATAAGGTAGAGCGTGTAGCTTGAGCAGGCCCTTCCTTTCTTCTATAAGGTAGAGCGGGTAGCATGAGCAGGCCCTTCTTTTCTTATATAAGGTAGAGCGTGTAGCATGAGCTTGCCCTTCGTTTCTTATATAAGGTAGAACGTGTAGCATGAGCAGGCCCTTCGTTTCTTATATAAGGTAGAGCGTGTAGCATGAGCACGCCCTTCGTTTCTTCTATAAGGTAGAGCGTGTAGCATGAGCTTGCCCTTCGTTTCTTCTATAAGGTAGAGCGTGTAGCTTGAGCAGGCCCTTCCTTTCTTCTATAAGGTAGAGCGGGTAGCATGAGCAGGCCCTTCTTTTCTTATATAAGGTAGAGCGTGTAGCATGAGCTTGCCCTTCCTTTCTTATATAAGGTAGAGCGTGTAGCATTAGCTTGTCCTTTGTTTCTTAAATGAGGTAAAGCGTGTAGCATGAGCTTGCTCTTCGTTTCTTCTATAAGGTAGAGCGTGTAGCATGAGCAGGTCCTTCGTTTCTTATATAACGTAGAGCGTGTAGCATGAGCAGGCCCTTCGTTTCTTATATAATGTAGAGCGTGTAGCATGAGCAGGCCCTTCGTTTCTTATATAACGTAGAGCGTGTAGCATGAGCACGCACTTCGTAGGCTTTCATTTGAATGTACATGTTTTCATTTGAATCCACAGAGCCGCAAGTAAATGCACAGGCTTTCATTTGAATGCACAGGCTTTCAATTGAATGCACAGGCTTTCATTTGAATCCACACGCTCTCTATTGAATGCACAGTCTTTCAATTGAATGCACAGGCTTTCATTTGAAAGCACAGGCTTTCATTTGAATTCACAGGCTTTTATTTGAATGCACAGGCTTTCATTTGAATGCACATGCTTTCATTTGAATGCACAAGCTTTCATTTGAATGCACTGGCTTTCATTTGAATGCACATGCTTTCATTTGAATGCACAAGCTATTATTTTAATGCACATGCTTTCATTTGAATGCACAGGCTTTTATTTGAATGCACATGCTTTCATTTGAATGCACAAGCATTTATTTGAATGCACAGGCTTTCATTTGAATGCACATGCTTTCATTTGAATGCACAGGCTTTCATTTGAATGCACATGCTTTCATTTGAATGCACAGGCTTTTTTTGAATGCACAGGCTTTCATTTGAATGCACAGGCTTTCATTTGAATACACAAGCTTTTATTTGAATGCACATGCTTTCATTTGAATGCACAGGCTTTCATTTGATTAAACAGGCTTTCATTTGAATGCACATGCTTTTATTTGAATGCACAGGCTTTCGTTTGAATGCACAGGCTTTCATTTAAACGCACATGCTTTCATTTGAATGCACAGGCTTTCATTTGAATGCACAGGCTTTCATTTGAATGCACATGCTTTCAATTGAATGCACAGGCTTTCATTTGAATGCACAGGCTTTCATTTGAATACACAAGCTTTCATTTGAATGCACAGGCTTTCATTTGAATGCACAGGGTCTCAAGTGAGTGCACAGGCTCTCAATTGAATTCAGACGCTTTCATTTGAATGCACAGGCTTTCTTTTGAATGCACATGCTTACATTTGAATGCACAGGCTTTCATTTGAATGCACAGGCTTTCATTTGAATACACAAGCTTTTATTTGAAAGCACATGCTTACATTTGAATGCACATGCTTTCATTTGAATGCACAGGCTTTCATTTGAATGCACAGGCTTTCATTTGAATGCACAGGGTCTCAAGTGAGTGCACCGGCTCTCAATTGAATTCAGACGCTTTCATTTGAATGCACAGGCTTTCATTTGAATTCACAGGCTTTCATTTGAATGCACAGGCTTTCATTTGAATGCACAGGCTTTCATTTGAATGCACAGGCTTTCATTTGAATGCACAGGCTTTCATTTGAATGCACAAGCTTTTATTTGAATGCACATGCTTGCATTTGAATGCACAGGCTTTTATTTGAATGCACATGTTTTCATTTGAATTCACATTGCCTCAAGTAAGTGCACAGGCTCTCAATTGAATGCACAGGCTTTCATTTGAATGCACAGGCTTTCATTTGAATGCACAGGCTTTCATTTGAATGCACAGGCTTTCATTTGAATGCTCAGGCTTTCATTTGAATGCACATGCTTTCATTTGAATACACAAGCTTTCATTTGAATGCACATGCTTTCATTTGAATGCACAGGCTTTTATTTGAATGCACATGTTTTCATTTGAATCCACAGGGCCTCAAGTAAGTGCACAGGCTCTCATTTGAATGCACAGGCTTTCATTTGAATGCACAGGCTTTCCTTTGAATGCACAGGCTTTCATTTGAATGCACAGGCTTTCTTTTGAATGCACAGGCTTTCTTTTGAATGCACATGCTTACATTTGAATGCACAGGCTTTCATTTGAATGCACAGGCTTTCATTTGAATACACAAGCTTTTATTTGAAAGCACATGCTTACATTTGAATGCACATGCTTTCATTTGAATGCACAGGCTTTCATTTGAATGCACAGGCTTTCATTTGAATGCACAGGGTCTCAAGTGAGTGCACCGGCTCTCAATTGAATTCAGACGCTTTCATTTGAATGCACAGGCTTTCATTTGAATGCACAGGCTTTCATTTGAATGCACAGGCTTTCATTTGAATGCACAGGCTTTCATTTGAATGCACAGGCTTTCATTTGAATGCACAGGCTTTCATTTGAATGCACAAGCTTTTATTTGAATGCACATGCTTGCATTTGAATGCACAGGCTTTTATTTGAATGCACATGTTTTCATTTGAATTCACATTGCCTCAAGTAAGTGCACAGGCTCTCAATTGAATGCACAGGCTTTCATTTGAATGCACAGGCTTTCATTTGAATGCACAGGCTTTCATTTGAATGCACAGGCTTTCATTTGAATGCTCAGGCTTTCATTTGAATGCACATGCTTTCATTTGAATACACAAGCTTTCATTTGAATGCACATGCTTTCATTTGAATGCACAGGCTTTTATTTGAATGCACATGTTTTCATTTGAATCCACAGGGCCTCAAGTAAGTGCACAGGCTCTCATTTGAATGCACAGGCTTTCATTTGAATGCACAGGCTTTCCTTTGAATGCACAGGCTTTCATTTGAATGCACAGGCTTTCTTTTGAATGCACAGGCTTTCATTTGAATGCACAGGCTTTCATTTGAATGCTCAGGCTTTCATTTGAATGCACAGGCTTTCATTTGAATACACAAGCTTTCATTTGAATGCACATGCTTTCATTTGAATGCACAGGCTTTCATTTGATTGCACAGGCTTTCATTTGAATGCACAGGCTTTCATTTGAATGCACAGGCTTTCATTTGAATGCACAGGTCTTCATTTGAATGCACAGGCTTTCATTTGAATGCTCAGGCTTTCATTTGAATGCACAGGCTTTCATTTGAATGCACAGGCTTTCATTTGAATGCACAGGCTTTCATTTGAATGCACAGGCTTTCATTTGATTGCACAGGCTTTCATTTGAATGCACTCGCTTTCATTTGAATGCACAGGCTTTCATTTGGATGCACAGGCTTTCATTTGAATGCACACTCTCTCAATTGAATGCAGTGTGAAATCTTTGTTTTCAATACTTGTTTTGACGTCACATCTATAATCCACCATAGTCACGTGCGTACGTTAGCGCGCTTGACTCGTTTGTTACGAATGAATGGAAAATGGCTCAAAACGAGGGATTCGAAGCTTGAGCGACGTCAAAAGAGTGAAAGAGGCGAGTTTTGAGTAGTTTAGAACCCGTTCGACCTTTCGCAATGGCGCGAAACGATCGAAATCGAGGCGTCGTGTGGCCAAGGTGCGACGCGCACTGCGAAATGCTCTGGAATCGTTTCGTTTCGACGCAGAATCATGTGTTCGGAACGCTACGAAGCGTTTAGCTGCATTCCGTGGCGTTTTTCTGAATAAATGCCGCATTTATTCTGAATAATTCTGCATTTATTCTGAATATTTGCTGCATTTATTCTGAATAAATGCTGCATTTATTCTGAATAAATGCTGCATGAATTCTCAATTAATTCGCATTCGCCTTCGCCTTCGCATTCGCCTTCGCATTCGCCTTTGAATTCGCATTCGCCTTCGAATTTGCATTTGCATTCGATTTCGAATTCGAATTTGCCTTCGAATTCGCATTCGCATTCGCCTTCGAATTCAAACTCGAATTCGCCTTCGAATTCAAATTCGCCTTCAAATTCGAATTATTAGGAAAGACCCGTTGGCTAACCCCCTGTAATTTTGCTGTAATTTATTACAGGAAAGACCCGTTAGCTAACCCCCTGTAATTTCGCTGTAATTTATTATCAGGATAGACCCGTTGTCTAGCCCCTGTAATTTCGCTGTAATTTATTCCAGGAGAGACCCGTTGGCTAGCCCCCTGTAATTTGGCTGTAACTTTTTACAGGAGAGACCCGTTGGCTAGCCCCCTGTAAGTTGGCTGTAATTTATTCCAGGAGAGACCCGTTGACTAACCCCCTGTAATTTCGCTGTAGTTTATTACAGGAGAGACCCGTTGGCTAGCCCCCTGTAAATTCGCTGTAATTTATTACAGGAGATACCCGTTTGCTAACCCCCTGTAATTTCGCGGTAATTTATTACAGGAGAGACGCGTTGGCTAACCCCCTGTAATTTCGCTGTAATTTATTACAGAAAAGACCCGTTGGCTAGCCCCTGTAAATTCGCTGTAATTTATTACATGAGAGACCCGTTGGCTAGCCCCCTGTAACTTCGCTGTAATTTATTGCAGGAGAAACCCGTTGGCTAACCCCCTGTAAATTCGCTGTAATTTATTACAGGAGATACCCGTTTACTAACCCCCTGTAAATTCGCTGTAATTTATTACAGGAGAGACCCTTTGGCTAGCCCCAGTAATTTCGCTGTAATTTATTACAGGAGAGATCCGTTTACTAACCCCCTGTAAATTCGCTGTAATTTATTACAGGAGAGACCCGTTGGCTAGCCCCTGTAATTTCGCTGTAATTTATTACAGGAGAGACCCGTTTGCTAGCCTCTTTAATTTGGCTGTAATTTATTACAGGAGAGACCCGTTTACTAACCCCCTGTAAATTCGCTGTCATTTATTACAGGAGAGACCCTTTGGCTAGCCCCAGTAATTTCGCTGTAATTTATTACAGGAGAGACCCGTTTGCTAACCCCCTGTAATTTCGCTGCAATTTATTACAGGAGAGATCCGTTTACTAACCCCCTGTAAATTCGCTGTAATTTATTACAGGAGAGACCCGTTGGCTAGCCCCTGTAATTTCGCTGTAGTTTATTACAGGAGAGACCCGTTGGCTAGCCTCTTTAATTTGGCTGTAATTTATTACAGGAGAGACCCGTTGGCTAACCCCCTGTTAATTCGCTGTAATTTATTACAGGAGAGACCCGTTGGCTAACCCCCTGTAATTTCGCTGTAATTTATTACAGGAGAGACCCGTTGGCTAGCCTCCTGTAATTTCGCTGTAGTTTATTACAGGAGAGACCCGTTTGCTAACCCCCTGTAATTTCGCTGTAGTTTATTACAGGAGAGACCCTTTGGCTAGCCCCTGTAATTTCGCTGTAATTTATTACAGGAGAGACCCTTTGGCTCGCCCCTGTACTTTCGCTGTAGTTTATTACAGGAGAGACCCGTTGGCTAACCCCCTGTAATTTCGCTGTAGTTTATTACAGGAGAGACCCTTTGGCTAGCCCCTGTAATTTCGCTGTAATTTATTACAGGAGAGACCCGTTGGGTCCTCAACTTTATCTTCAATGCCTTAGAATCGAAGTTTAGGCCCTCAACTTTATCTTTAGCTCCTTAGAATCAAAGTTTAAGCCCTTAACTTTATCTTCAGAACCTTAAACTCGAAGTTTATGCCCTCAACTTTATCTTCAGGGCCTTAGAATCAATTTTTAGGCCCTCAACTTATCTTCAGGTCCCTAGAATCAAAGTTTAGGCCCTCAACTTTATCTTCATGTCCTTAGAATCAGAGTTTAGGCCCCCAACTTTATCTTCAGGTCCTTAGAATCAGAGTTTTGACCCTGAACGTTAACTTCAGACCGTTAGAATCAAAGTTTAGACCTTCAACTTTATCTTCAGGTCCTTAGAATCAGAGTTGTGGCTCTGAACTTTAACTTCAGACCCTTAGAATCAAAGTTTGGGCCTTCAAATTTCTCTTCAGGGCCTTAGAATCAAAGTTTTGGCCTTCAACTTTATCTTCAGGGCCTTAGAATCAAAGTCTCGTCCCTCAAGTTTATCTTCAGGGCCTTAGAATCAGAGTTTAGGCCCTCAACTTTATCTTCAGGCCCTTAGAATCAAAGTCTAGGCCCTCAACTTTATCTTCAGGCCCTTAGAATAAAAGTTTAGGCCCTCAACTTTATCTTCAGGTCCTTAGAATCAAAATTTAGTCTCTCAACTTTATCTTAAGGTCCTTAGAATCGGAGTTTAGGACCTCAACTTTATCTTCAGGGCCTTAGAATCAAAGTTTAGGCCCTCAACTTTATCTTCAGGTCCTTAGAATCAAAGTTTAGTCTCTCAACTTTATCTTCAGGTCCTTAGAATCGGAGTTTAGGCCCTCAACTTTATCTTCAGGCCCTTAGAATCAAAGTTTAGGCGTTCAACTTTATCTTCAGGGCCTTAGAATCAAAGTTTAGGCCTTCAACTTTATCTTCAGGTCCTTAGAATCAAAGTTTAGGCCCTCAACTTTATCTTTAAGCTCTTAGAATCAAAGTTTAGGCCCTCAACTTTATCTTCAGGTCCTTAGAATCAGAGTTTTGGCCATGACCTTTAGAATCAATGTTTGGGCCTTCAACTTTATCTTCAGGGTCTTAGAATTAGAGTTTAGGCCCTCAACTTTATCTTCAGGGCCTTAGAATCAGAGCTTAGGCCCTCAACTTTATCTTCAGGTCCTTAGAATCAAAGTTTAGGCCCTCAACTTTATCTTCAGGCTCTTAGAATCAAAGTTTCGGCCTTCAACTTTATCTTCAGGGTCTTAGAATTAGAGTTTAGGCCCTCAACTTTATCTTCATGTCCTTAGAATCAAACTCTAGGCCCTCAACTTTATCTTCAGGTCCTTAGAATCATAGTTTTGGTTCTGAACTTTAACTTCATACCCTTAGAATCAAAGTTTGGGCCTTCAAATTTCTCTTCAGGGCCTTAGAATCAAAGTTTTGGCCTTCAACTTTAACTTCAAGGCCTTAGAATCAAAGTCTAGGCTCTCAACTTTATCTTCAGGCCCTTAGAATCAAAGTCTAGGACCTCAACTTTATCTTCAGGCCCTTAGAATCAAAGTTCAGGCGTTCAACTTTATCTTCAGGGCCTTAGAATCAAAGTTTAGGCCCTCAACTTTATCTTCAGGTCCTTAGAATCAAAGTTTAGTCTCTCAACTTTATCTTCAGGTCCTTAGAATCAAAGTTTAGGCCCTCAACTTTAACTTCAGACCCTTAGAATCAAAGTTTGGGCCTTCAAATTTATCTTCATGTCCTTAGAATCAAAGTCTAGGCCCTCAACTTTATCTTCAGGGCCTTAGAATCGGAGTTTAGGCCCTCAACTTTAACTTCAGGTCCTTAGAATCAAATTTTAGGCCCTCAACTTCATCTTCAGGTCCCTAGAATCAAAGTTTTGGCCTTCAACTTTATCTTCAGGGCCTTAGAATCAAAGTCCAGGCCCTCAACTTTATCTTCAGGGCCTTAGAATCAGAGTTTATTCCCTCAACTTTATCTTCAGGTCCTTAGAATCAAAGTTTAGTCTCTCAACTTTATCTTCAGGTCTCTAGAATCGGAGTTTAGGCCCTCAACTTTATTTTCAGGCCCTTAGAATCAAAGTTTAGGCGTTCAACTTTATCTTCAGGGCCTTAGAATCAAAGTTTAGGCCCTCAACTTTATCTTCAGGTCCTTAGAATCAAAGTTTAGTCTCTCAACTTTATCTTCAGGTCCTTAGAATCAAAGTTTAGTCTCTCAACTTTATCTTCAGGTCCTTAGAATCGGAGTTTAGGCCCTCAACTTTATCTTCAGGCCCTTAGAATCAAAGTTTAGGCGTTCAACTTTATCTTCAGGGCCTTAGAATCAAAGTTTAGGCCCTCAACTTTATCTTCAGGGCCTTAGAATCAAAGTTTAGGCCCTCAACTTTATCTTCAGGTCCTTAGAATCAAAGTTTAGTCTCTCAACTTTATCTTCAGGTCCTTAGAATCAAAGTTTAGTCTCTCAACTTTATCTTCAGGTCCTTAGAATCGGAGTTTAGGCCCTCAACTTTATCTTCAGGCCCTTAGAATCAAAGTTTAGGCGTTCAACTTTATCTTCAGGGCCTTAGAATCAAAGTTTAGGCCCTCAACTTTATCTTCAGGTCCTTAGAATCAAAGTTTAGGCCCTCAACTTTATCTTCAGGTCCTTCGAATCAAAGTCTAGGCCCTCAACTTTATCTTCAGGGCCTTAGAATCAGAGTTTAGGCCTTCAACTTTAACTTCAGGTCCTTAGAATCAAAATTTAGGCTCTCAACTTTATCTTCAGGGCCTTAGCTAGCCCGTGTAAGTTCGGTGTAATTTATTACAGGAGAGACCCGTTGGCTAACCCCCTGTAATTTCGCTTTAATTTATTACAGAAGAGACCCGTTGGCTAGCGCCTTTAAATTCGCTGTAATTTATTACATGAGAGACCCGTTGGCTATCCCCTGTAAGTTCGCTGTAATTTATTACAGGAGAGACTTGTTTGCTAACCCCCTGTAATTTCGCTGTAATTTATTACAGGAGAGACCCGTTGGCTAACCTCCTGTAATTTTGCTGTAATTTATTACAGGAGAGACCCGTTGGCTAACCCCCTGTAAATTCGCTGTCATTTATTACAGGAGATACCCGTTTGCTAACCTCCTGTAAATTCGCTGTAATTTATTACAGGAGAGACCCTTTGGCTAGCCCCAGTAATTTCGCTGTAATTTATTACAGGAGAGACCCGTTTACTAACCCCCAGTAAATTCGCTGTAATTTATTACAGGAGAGACCCGTTGGCTAGCCCCTGTAATTTCGCTGTAGTTTATTACAGGAAAGACCCGTTGGCTAGCCTCTTTAATTTGTCTGTAATTTATTACAGGAGAGACCCGTTGGCTAACCCCCTGTAATTTCGCTGTAATTTATTACAGGAGAGACCCTTTGGCCAGCCCCTGTACTTTCGCTGTAGTTTATTACAGGAGAGACCCGTTGGCTAACCCTCTGTAATTTCGCTGTAGTTTATTACAGGAGAGACCCTTTGGCTAGCCCCTGTTATTTCGCTGTAATTTATTACAGGAGAGACCCTTTGGCTAGCCCCTGTAGTTTCGCTCTAATTTATTACAGGAGAGACCCTTTGGCTAACCCCTGTAATTTCGCTGTAATTTATTACAGGAGAGACCCGTTTGGCCCTCAACTTTATCTTCAATGCCTTAGAATCGAAGTTTATGCCCTCAAATTTATCATCAGGGCCTTAGAATCAGAGTTTAGGCCCTCAACTTTATCTTCAGGCTCTTTGAATCAAAGTTGAGGCCATCAACTTTATCTTCAGGTCCTTAGAATCAAAGTCTAGGCCCTCAACTTTATCTTCAGGTGCTTAGAATCAGAGTTTTGGCCCTGAACTTTAACTTCAGGCCCTTAGAATCAAAATGTAGGCCCTCAACTTCATCTTCAGGTCCCTAGAATCAAAGTTTAGGCCTTCAACTTTATCTTCAGGTCCTTAGAATCAAAGTTTAGGCTCTCAACTTTATCTTCAGGCCCTTAGAATCATAGTTTAGGCGTTCAACTTTATTTTCAGGACCTTAGAATCAAAGTTGAGTCTCTCAACTTTATCTTCAGGTCCTTAGAATCAAAGTTTAGTCTCTCAACTTTATCTTCAGGTCTCTAGAATCGGAGTTTAGGCCCTCAACTTTATTTTCAGGCCCTTAGAATCAAAGTTTAGGCGTTCAACTTTATCTTCAGGGCCTTAGAATCAAAGTTTAGGCCCTCAACTTTATCTTCAGGTCCTTAGAATCAAAGTTTAGTCTCTCAACTTTATCTTCAGGTCCTTAGAATCAAAGTTTAGTCTCTCAACTTTATCTTCAAGTCCTTAGAATCGGAGTTTAGGCCCTCAACTTTATCTTCAGGCCCTTAGAATCAAAGTTTAGGCGTTCAACTTTATCTTCAGGGCCTTAGAATCAAAGTTTAGGCCCTCAACTTTATCTTCAGGGCCTTAGAATCAAAGTTTAGGCCCTCAACTTTATCTTCAGGTCCTTAGAATCAAAGTTTAGTCTCTCAACTTTATCTTCAGGTCCTTAGAATCAAAGTTTAGTCTCTCAACTTTATCTTCAGGTCCTTAGAATCGGAGTTTAGGCCCTCAACTTTATCTTCAGGCCCTTAGAATCAAAGTTTAGGCGTTCAACTTTATCTTCAGGGCCTTAGAATCAAAGTTTAGGCCCTCAACTTTATCTTCAGGTCCTTAGAATCAAAGTTTAGGCCCTCAACTTTATCTTCAGGTCCTTCGAATCAAAGTCTAGGCCCTCAACTTTATCTTCAGGGCCTTAGAATCAGAGTTTAGGCCTTCAACTTTAACTTCAGGTCCTTAGAATCAAAATTTAGGCTCTCAACTTTATCTTCAGGGCCTTAGCTAGCCCGTGTAAGTTCGGTGTAATTTATTACAGGAGAGACCCGTTGGCTAACCCCCTGTAATTTCGCTTTAATTTATTACAGAAGAGACCCGTTGGCTAGCGCCTTTAAATTCGCTGTAATTTATTACATGAGAGACCCGTTGGCTATCCCCTGTAAGTTCGCTGTAATTTATTACAGGAGAGACTTGTTTGCTAACCCCCTGTAATTTCGCTGTAATTTATTACAGGAGAGACCCGTTGGCTAACCTCCTGTAATTTTGCTGTAATTTATTACAGGAGAGACCCGTTGGCTAACCCCCTGTAAATTCGCTGTCATTTATTACAGGAGATACCCGTTTGCTAACCTCCTGTAAATTCGCTGTAATTTATTACAGGAGAGACCCTTTGGCTAGCCCCAGTAATTTCGCTGTAATTTATTACAGGAGAGACCCGTTTACTAACCCCCAGTAAATTCGCTGTAATTTATTACAGGAGAGACCCGTTGGCTAGCCCCTGTAATTTCGCTGTAGTTTATTACAGGAAAGACCCGTTGGCTAGCCTCTTTAATTTGTCTGTAATTTATTACAGGAGAGACCCGTTGGCTAACCCCCTGTAATTTCGCTGTAATTTATTACAGGAGAGACCCTTTGGCCAGCCCCTGTACTTTCGCTGTAGTTTATTACAGGAGAGACCCGTTGGCTAACCCTCTGTAATTTCGCTGTAGTTTATTACAGGAGAGACCCTTTGGCTAGCCCCTGTTATTTCGCTGTAATTTATTACAGGAGAGACCCTTTGGCTAGCCCCTGTAGTTTCGCTCTAATTTATTACAGGAGAGACCCTTTGGCTAACCCCTGTAATTTCGCTGTAATTTATTACAGGAGAGACCCGTTTGGCCCTCAACTTTATCTTCAATGCCTTAGAATCGAAGTTTATGCCCTCAAATTTATCATCAGGGCCTTAGAATCAGAGTTTAGGCCCTCAACTTTATCTTCAGGCTCTTTGAATCAAAGTTGAGGCCATCAACTTTATCTTCAGGTCCTTAGAATCAAAGTCTAGGCCCTCAACTTTATCTTCAGGTGCTTAGAATCAGAGTTTTGGCCCTGAACTTTAACTTCAGGCCCTTAGAATCAAAATGTAGGCCCTCAACTTCATCTTCAGGTCCCTAGAATCAAAGTTTAGGCCTTCAACTTTATCTTCAGGTCCTTAGAATCAAAGTTTAGTCTCTCAACTTTATCTTCAGGTTCTTAGAATCGGAGTTTAGGCTCTCAACTTTATCTTCAGGCCCTTAGAATCATAGTTTAGGCGTTCAACTTTATTTTCAGGACCTTAGAATCAAAGTTGAGTCTCTCAACTTTATCTTCAGGTCCATAGAATCAGAATTTTGGCCCTGAACTTTAACTTCAGACACTTAGAATCAAAGTTTGGGCCTTCAAATTTCTCTTCAGGGCCTTAGAATCAAAGTTTAGGCCTTCAACTTTATCTTCAGGGCCTTAGAATCAAAGTCTAGGCCCTCAACTTTATCTTCAGGGCCTTAGAATCAGAGTTTAGGCCCTCAACTTTATCTTCAGATCCTTAGAATCAAAATTTAGGCCCTCAACTTCATCTTCAGGTCCCTAGAATCAAAGTTTAGGCCCTCAACTTTATCTTCAGGTGCTTAGAATCAAAGTTTAGTCTCTCAACTTTATCTTCAGGTCCTTAGAATCAAAGTTTAGTCTCTCAACTTTATCTTCATGTCCTTAGAATCAGAGTTTTGGCCATGACCTTTATCTTCAGGCCCTTAGAATCAATGTTTGGGCCTTCAACTTTATCTACAGGGTCTTAGAATCATAGTTTAGGCCCTCAACTTTATCTTCAGGTCCTTAGAATGAAAGTTTAGGACCTCAACTTTATCTTCAGGGCCTTAGCTATCCCGTGTAAGTTCGCTGTAATTTATTACAGGAGAGACCCGTTGGCTAACCCCCTGTAAATTCGCTGTAATTTATTCCAGGAGAGACCCGTTGGCTAGCCCCCTGTAATTTGGCTGTAACTTTTTACAGGAGGGACCCGTTGGCTAGCCCCCTGTAAGTTGGCTGTAATTTATTCCAGGAGAGACCCGTTGACTAACCCGCTGTAATTTCGCTGTAGTTTATTACAGGAGAGACCCATTGGCTAGCCCCTATAAATTCGCTGTAATTTATGACAGGAGATACCCGTTAGCTAGCCTCTGTAGTTTCGCTGTAATTTATTACAGGAGAGACCCGTTGGCTAGCCCCCTGTAAATTCGCTGTAATTTATTACAGGAGATACCCGTTTGCTAACCCCCTGTAATTTCGCTGTAATTTATTACAGGAGAGACCCGTTGGCTAGCTCCTGTAAATTCGCTGTAATTTATTACATGAGAGACCCGTTGGCTAGCCCCCTGTAACTTCGCTGTAATTTATTGCAGGAGAGACCCGTTGGCTAGCCCCCTGTAAATTCGCTGTAATTTATTACAGGAGATACCCGTTTGCTAACCCCCTGTAAATTCGCTGTAATTTATTACAGGAGAGACCCTTTGGCTAGCCCCAGTAATTTTGCTGTAATTTATTACAGGAGAGACCCGTTTACTAACCCCGTGTAAATTCGCTGTAATTTATTACAGGAGAGACACGCTGGCTAACCCCCTGTAAATTCGCTGTAATTTATTACTGGAGATACCCGTTGGCTAACCCCCTGTTAATTCGCTGTAATTTATTACAAGAGAGACCCTTTTGCTAGCCCCTGTAATTTCGCTGTAATTTATTACAGGAGAGACCCTTTGGCTAGATCCTGTAAATTCGCTGTAATTTATTACATGAGAGACCCGTTTGCTAACCCTCTGTAATTTCGCTGTAATTTATTACAGGAGAGACCCGTTGGCTAGCCCCTGTAATTTCGCTGTAATTTATTACAGGAGAGATCCGTTTGCTAGCCCCTGTAAATTCGCTCTAATTTATTATGGTGGTAGAGACCCGTTTCCTAGCCCCCTGTAATTTCGCTGTAATTTATTACGGGAGAGACCCGTTGGCTAGCCCCCTGTAATTTCGCTGTAATTTATTACAGGAGAGACCCGTTCGCTAGCCCCCTGTAAATTCGCTGTAATTTATTACAGTAGAGACCCGTTGGCTAACCCCCTGTAATTTCGCTGTAATTTATTACAAGAGAGACCCGTTGGCTAGCCCCCTGTAATTTCGCTGTAATTTATTACAGGAGAGACCCGTTGGCTAACCTCCTGTAATTTTGCTGTAATTTATTACAGGAGAGACCCGTTTGCTAACCTCCTGTAAATTCGCTGTAATTTATTACAGGAGAGACCCTTTGGCTAGCCCCAGTAATTTCGCTGTAATTTATTACAGGAGAGACCCGTTTACTAACCCCCAGTAAATTCGCTGTAATTTATTACAGGAGAGACCCGTTGGCTAGCCCCTGTAATTTCGCTGTAGTTTATTACAGGAAAGACCCGTTGGCTAGCCTCTTTAATTTGTCTGTAATTTATTACAGGAGAGACCCGTTGGCTAACCCCCTGTAATTTCGCTGTAATTTATTACAGGAGAGACCCTTTGGCCAGCCCCTGTACTTTCGCTGTAGTTTATTACAGGAGAGACCCGTTGGCTAACCCTCTGTAATTTCGCTGTAGTTTATTACAGGAGAGACCCTTTGGCTAGCCCCTGTTATTTCGCTGTAATTTATTACAGGAGAGACCCTTTGGCTAGCCCCTGTAGTTTCGCTCTAATTTATTACAGGAGAGACCCTTTGGCTAACCCCTGTAATTTCGCTGTAATTTATTACAGGAGAGACCCGTTTGGCCCTCAACTTTATCTTCAATGCCTTAGAATCGAAGTTTATGCCCTCAAATTTATCATCAGGGCCTTAGAATCAGAGTTTAGGCCCTCAACTTTATCTTCAGGCTCTTTGAATCAAAGTTGAGGCCATCAACTTTATCTTCAGGTCCTTAGAATCAAAGTCTAGGCCCTCAACTTTATCTTCAGGTGCTTAGAATCAGAGTTTTGGCCCTGAACTTTAACTTCAGGCCCTTAGAATCAAAATGTAGGCCCTCAACTTCATCTTCAGGTCCCTAGAATCAAAGTTTAGGCCTTCAACTTTATCTTCAGGTCCTTAGAATCAAAGTTTAGTCTCTCAACTTTATCTTCAGGTTCTTAGAATCGGAGTTTAGGCTCTCAACTTTATCTTCAGGCCCTTAGAATCATAGTTTAGGCGTTCAACTTTATTTTCAGGACCTTAGAATCAAAGTTGAGTCTCTCAACTTTATCTTCAGGTCCTTAGAATCAAAGTTTAGTCTCTCAACTTTATCTTCAGGTCTCTAGAATCGGAGTTTAGGCCCTCAACTTTATTTTCAGGCCCTTAGAATCAAAGTTTAGGCGTTCAACTTTATCTTCAGGGCCTTAGAATCAAAGTTTAGGCCCTCAACTTTATCTTCAGGTCCTTAGAATCAAAGTTTAGTCTCTCAACTTTATCTTCAGGTCCTTAGAATCAAAGTTTAGTCTCTCAACTTTATCTTCAGGTCCTTAGAATCGGAGTTTAGGCCCTCAACTTTATCTTCAGGCCCTTAGAATCAAAGTTTAGGCGTTCAACTTTATCTTCAGGGCCTTAGAATCAAAGTTTAGGCCCTCAACTTTATCTTCAGGGCCTTAGAATCAAAGTTTAGGCCCTCAACTTTATCTTCAGGTCCTTAGAATCAAAGTTTAGTCTCTCAACTTTATCTTCAGGTCCTTAGAATCAAAGTTTAGTCTCTCAACTTTATCTTCAGGTCCTTAGAATCGGAGTTTAGGCCCTCAACTTTATCTTCAGGCCCTTAGAATCAAAGTTTAGGCGTTCAACTTTATCTTCAGGGCCTTAGAATCAAAGTTTAGGCCCTCAACTTTATCTTCAGGTCCTTAGAATCAAAGTTTAGGCCCTCAACTTTATCTTCAGGTCCTTCGAATCAAAGTCTAGGCCCTCAACTTTATCTTCAGGGCCTTAGAATCAGAGTTTAGGCCTTCAACTTTAACTTCAGGTCCTTAGAATCAAAATTTAGGCTCTCAACTTTATCTTCAGGGCCTTAGCTAGCCCGTGTAAGTTCGGTGTAATTTATTACAGGAGAGACCCGTTGGCTAACCCCCTGTAATTTCGCTTTAATTTATTACAGAAGAGACCCGTTGGCTAGCGCCTTTAAATTCGCTGTAATTTATTACATGAGAGACCCGTTGGCTATCCCCTGTAAGTTCGCTGTAATTTATTACAGGAGAGACTTGTTTGCTAACCCCCTGTAATTTCGCTGTAATTTATTACAGGAGAGACCCGTTGGCTAACCTCCTGTAATTTTGCTGTAATTTATTACAGGAGAGACCCGTTGGCTAACCCCCTGTAAATTCGCTGTCATTTATTACAGGAGATACCCGTTTGCTAACCTCCTGTAAATTCGCTGTAATTTATTACAGGAGAGACCCTTTGGCTAGCCCCAGTAATTTCGCTGTAATTTATTACAGGAGAGACCCGTTTACTAACCCCCAGTAAATTCGCTGTAATTTATTACAGGAGAGACCCGTTGGCTAGCCCCTGTAATTTCGCTGTAGTTTATTACAGGAAAGACCCGTTGGCTAGCCTCTTTAATTTGTCTGTAATTTATTACAGGAGAGACCCGTTGGCTAACCCCCTGTAATTTCGCTGTAATTTATTACAGGAGAGACCCTTTGGCCAGCCCCTGTACTTTCGCTGTAGTTTATTACAGGAGAGACCCGTTGGCTAACCCTCTGTAATTTCGCTGTAGTTTATTACAGGAGAGACCCTTTGGCTAGCCCCTGTTATTTCGCTGTAATTTATTACAGGAGAGACCCTTTGGCTAGCCCCTGTAGTTTCGCTCTAATTTATTACAGGAGAGACCCTTTGGCTAACCCCTGTAATTTCGCTGTAATTTATTACAGGAGAGACCCGTTTGGCCCTCAACTTTATCTTCAATGCCTTAGAATCGAAGTTTATGCCCTCAAATTTATCATCAGGGCCTTAGAATCAGAGTTTAGGCCCTCAACTTTATCTTCAGGCTCTTTGAATCAAAGTTGAGGCCATCAACTTTATCTTCAGGTCCTTAGAATCAAAGTCTAGGCCCTCAACTTTATCTTCAGGTGCTTAGAATCAGAGTTTTGGCCCTGAACTTTAACTTCAGGCCCTTAGAATCAAAATGTAGGCCCTCAACTTCATCTTCAGGTCCCTAGAATCAAAGTTTAGGCCTTCAACTTTATCTTCAGGTCCTTAGAATCAAAGTTTAGTCTCTCAACTTTATCTTCAGGTTCTTAGAATCGGAGTTTAGGCTCTCAACTTTATCTTCAGGCCCTTAGAATCATAGTTTAGGCGTTCAACTTTATTTTCAGGACCTTAGAATCAAAGTTGAGTCTCTCAACTTTATCTTCAGGTCCATAGAATCAGAATTTTGGCCCTGAACTTTAACTTCAGACACTTAGAATCAAAGTTTGGGCCTTCAAATTTCTCTTCAGGGCCTTAGAATCAAAGTTTAGGCCTTCAACTTTATCTTCAGGGCCTTAGAATCAAAGTCTAGGCCCTCAACTTTATCTTCAGGGCCTTAGAATCAGAGTTTAGGCCCTCAACTTTATCTTCAGATCCTTAGAATCAAAATTTAGGCCCTCAACTTCATCTTCAGGTCCCTAGAATCAAAGTTTAGGCCCTCAACTTTATCTTCAGGTGCTTAGAATCAAAGTTTAGTCTCTCAACTTTATCTTCAGGTCCTTAGAATCAAAGTTTAGTCTCTCAACTTTATCTTCATGTCCTTAGAATCAGAGTTTTGGCCATGACCTTTATCTTCAGGCCCTTAGAATCAATGTTTGGGCCTTCAACTTTATCTACAGGGTCTTAGAATCATAGTTTAGGCCCTCAACTTTATCTTCAGGTCCTTAGAATGAAAGTTTAGGACCTCAACTTTATCTTCAGGGCCTTAGCTATCCCGTGTAAGTTCGCTGTAATTTATTACAGGAGAGACCCGTTGGCTAACCCCCTGTAATTTCGCTGTAATTTATTACAGGAGAGACCCGTTGGCTAACCCCCTGTAATTTCGCCTTAATTTATTACAGAAGAGACCCGTTGGCTAGCCCCTTTAAATTCGCTGTAATTTATTACATGAGAGACCCGTTGGCTAGCCCCAGTAATTTCGCTGTAATTTATTACAGGAGAGACCCGTTTTCTAACCCCCTGTAATATCGCTGTGATTTATTACAGGAGAGACCCGTTTACTAACCCCCTGTAAATTCGCTGTAATTTATTACAGGAGAGACCCGTTGGCTAGCCCCTGTAATTTCGCTGTAGTTTTTTACAGGAGAGACCCGTTGGCTAGTCTCTTTAATTTGGCTGTAATTTATTACAGGAGAGACCCGTTGGCTAACCCCCTGTAATTTCGCTGTAATTTATTACAGGAGAGACCCTTTGGCTAGCCCCTGTACTTTCGCTGTAGTTTATTACAGGAGAGACCCGTTGGCTAACCGCCTGTAATTTCGCTGTAATTTATTACTGGAGATACCCGTTGGCTAACCCCCTGTTAATTCGCTGTAATTTATTACAAGAGAGACCCTTTTGCTAGCCCCTGTAATTTCGCTGTAATTTATTACAGGAGAGACCCTTTGGCTAGATCCTGTAAATTCGCTGTAATTTATTACATGAGAGACCCTTTGGCTAGCCCCTGTACTTTCGCTGTAGTTTATTACAGGAGAGACCCGTTGGCTAACCGCCTGTAATTTCGCTGTAATTTATTACTGGAGATACCCGTTGGCTAACCCCCTGTTAATTCGCTGTAATTTATTACAAGAGAGACCCTTTTGCTAGCCCCTGTAATTTCGCTGTAATTTATTACAGGAGAGACCCTTTGGCTAGATCCTGTAAATTCGCTGTAATTTATTACATGAGAGACCCGTTGGCTAGCCCCCTGTAACTTCGCTGTAATTTATTGCAGGAGACCCGTTGGCTAGCCCCTGTAAGTTCGCTGTAATTTGTTACAGGAGAGACCCTTTTGCTATCCCCTGTAATTTCGCTGTAATTTATTACAGGAGAGACCCGTTGGCTATCCCCTGTAATTTCGCTGTAATTTATTACAGGAAAGACCTGTTGGCTAGCCCCCTGTAATTTCGCTCTAATTTATTACAGGAGAGACTTGTTTGCTAACCCCCTGTAATTTCGCTGTAATTTATTACAGGAGAGACTTGTTTGCTAACACCCTGTAATTTAGCTGTAATTTATTACAGGAGAGACCCGTTGGCTAACCTCCTGTAATTTTGCTGTAATTTATTACAGGAGAGACCCGTTGGCTAACCCCCTGTAAATTCGCTGTAATTTATTCCAGGAGAGACCCGTTGGCTAGCCCCCTGTAATTTGGCTGTAACTTTTTACAGGAGGGACCCGTTGGCTAGCCCCCTGTAAGTTGGCTGTAATTTATTCCAGGAGAGACCCGTTGACTAACCCGCTGTAATTTCGCTGTAGTTTATTACAGGAGAGACCCATTGGCTAGCCCCTATAAATTCGCTGTAATTTATGACAGGAGATACCCGTTAGCTAGCCTCTGTAGTTTCGCTGTAATTTATTACAGGAGAGACCCGTTGGCTAGCCCCCTGTAAATTCGCTGTAATTTATTACAGGAGATACCCGTTTGCTAACCCCCTGTAATTTCGCTGTAATTTATTACAGGAGAGACCCGTTGGCTAGCTCCTGTAAATTCGCTGTAATTTATTACATGAGAGACCCGTTGGCTAGCCCCCTGTAACTTCGCTGTAATTTATTGCAGGAGAGACCCGTTGGCTAGCCCCCTGTAAATTCGCTGTAATTTATTACAGGAGATACCCGTTTGCTAACCCCCTGTAAATTCGCTGTAATTTATTACAGGAGAGACCCTTTGGCTAGCCCCAGTAATTTTGCTGTAATTTATTACAGGAGAGACCCGTTTACTAACCCCGTGTAAATTCGCTGTAATTTATTACAGGAGAGACACGCTGGCTAACCCCCTGTAAATTCGCTGTAATTTATTACTGGAGATACCCGTTGGCTAACCCCCTGTTAATTCGCTGTAATTTATTACAAGAGAGACCCTTTTGCTAGCCCCTGTAATTTCGCTGTAATTTATTACAGGAGAGACCCTTTGGCTAGATCCTGTAAATTCGCTGTAATTTATTACATGAGAGACCCGTTTGCTAACCCCCTGTAATTTCGCTGTAATTTATTACAGGAGAGACCCGTTGGCTAGCCCCTGTAATTTCGCTGTAATTTATTACAGGAGAGATCCGTTTGCTAGCCCCTGTAAATTCGCTCTAATTTATTATGGTGGTAGAGACCCGTTTCCTAGCCCCCTGTAATTTCGCTGTAATTTATTACGGGAGAGACCCGTTGGCTAGCCCCCTGTAATTTCGCTGTAATTTATTACAGGAGAGACCCGTTCGCTAGCCCCCTGTAAATTCGCTGTAATTTATTACAGTAGAGACCCGTTGGCTAACCCCCTGTAATTTCGCTGTAATTTATTACAAGAGAGACCCGTTGGCTAGCCCCCTGTAATTTCGCTGTAATTTATTACAGGAGAGACCCGTTGGCTAGCCCCTGTAATTTCACTGTAATTTAATACAGGAGAGACCCGTTCTCTAACCCCCTGTAATTTCGCTGTAATTTATTACAGGACACACCCGTTGGCTAACCCCCTGTAATTTTGCTGTAATTTATTACAGTAGAGACCCGTTAGATAGCCCCTGTAATTTCGCTGTAATTTATTACAGGAGAGACCCGTTAGCTAGCCCCTGTAATTTCGCTGTAATTTATTACAGGAGAAACCCGTTGGCTAACCCCCTGTAATTTTGCTGTAATTTATTACAAGAGAGACCCGTTGGCTAGCCCCCTGTAATTTCGCTGTAATTTATTACAGGAGAGACCCGTTGGCTAGCCCCTGTAATTTCACTGTAATTTAATACAGGAGAGACCCGTTCTCTAACCCCCTGTAATTTCGCTGTAATTTATTACAGGACACACCCGTTGGCTGACCCCCTGTAATTTTGCTGTAATTTATTACAGTAGAAACCCGTTAGATAGCCCCTGTAATTTCGCTGTAATTTATTACAGGAGAGACCCGTTAGCTAGCCCCTGTAATTTCGCTGTAATTTATTACAGGAGAAACCTGTTGGCTAACCCCCTGTAATTTTGCTGTAATTTATTACAAGAGAGACCCGTTGGCTAGCCCCCTGTAATTTCGCTGTAATTTATTACAGGAGAGACCCGTTGGCTAGCCCCTGTAATTTCACTGTAATTTAATACAGGAGAGACCCGTTCTCTAACCCCCTGTAATTTCGCTGTAATTTATTACAGGACACACCCGTTGGCTAACCCCCTGTAATTTTGCTGTAATTTATTACAGTAGAGACCCGTTAGATAGCCCCTGTAATTTCGCTGTAATTTATTACAGGAGAGACCCGTTAGCTAGCCCCTGTAATTTCGCTGTAATTTATTACAGGAGAAACCCGTTGGCTAACCCCCTGTAATTTCGCTGTAATTTATTACAGGAGAGACCAGTTGGCTAATCCCCTGTAATTTTGCTGTAATTTATTACACGAGATACCCGTTGGCTAATCCCCTGTAATTTTGCTGTAATTTATTACAGTAGAGACCCGTTAGCTAGCCCCTGTAATTTCGCTGTAATTTATTACAGGAGATACCCGTTGGCTAATCCCGTGTAATTTTGCTGTAATTTATTACAGGAGAGACCCGTTGTCTAACCCCCTGTAATTTTGCTGTAATTTATTACAGGAGAGACCCGTTGGCTAATCCCCTGTAATTTTGCTGTAATTTATTACAGGAGATACCCGTTGGCTAACCCCCTGTAATTTTGCTGTAATTTATTACAGGAGAGACCCGTTGGCTAACCCCCTGTAATTTTGCTGTAATTTATTACAGGAGAGACCCGTTGGCTAGCCCCTGTAATTTCGCTGTAATTTATTACAGGAGGGACTTGTTGGCTAACCCCCTGTAATTTCGCTGTAATTTATTACAGGAGATACCCGTTGTCTAGCCCCTGTAATTTCGCTGTAATTTATTACAGTAGAGACCCGTTAGCTAGCCCCTGTAATTTCGCTGTAATTTATTACAGGAGAGACCCGTTGGCTAACCCCCTGTAATTTTGCTGTAATTTATTACAGGAGATACCCGTTGGCTAATCCCCTGTAATTTTGCTGTAATTTATTACAGGAGAGACCCGTTGGTTAACCTCCTGTAATTTTGCTGTAATTTATTACAGGAGAGACCCTTTGGCTAGCCCCAGTAATTTCGCTGTAATTTATTACAGGATAGACCCGTTGGGCCCTCAACTTTATCTTCAATGCCTTAGAATCGAAGTTTAAGTCCTCAACTTTAACTTCAGGGCCTTAGAAACATAGTTTAGGCCCTCAACTTTATCTTTAGGTCCTTAGAATCAAAGTTTAGGCCCTCATCTTTATCTTCAGAACCTTAAAATCGAAGTTTATGCCCTCAACTTTATCTTCAGGGCCTTAGAATCAAAGTTTAGGGCCTCATCTTTATCTTCAGGGCCTTAGAATCGAAGTTTATGCCCTCAACTTTATCTTCAGGGCCTTAGAATCAATTTTTAGGCCCTCAACTTATCTTCAGGTCCTTGGAATCAAAGTTTAGGGCCTCAACTTTATCTTCAGGTCCCTAGAATCAAAGTTTAGGCCCTCAACTTTATCTTCAAATCCTTAGAATCAAAGTTTAGGCCCTCAACTTTATCTTCAGGCTCTTAGAATCAAAGTCTAGGCCTTCAACTTTATCTTCAGGCCCTTAGAATAAAAGTTTAGGCCCTCAACTTTATCTTCAAATCCTTAGAATCGGAGTTTAGGCCCTCAACTTTATCTTCAGGCTCTTAGAATCAAAGTCTAGGCCTTCAACTTTATCTTCAGGCCCTTAGAATAAAAATTTAGGCCCTCAACTTTATCTTCAGGCTCTTAGAATTAAAGTTTATGCCATCAACTTTATCTTCAGGTCCTTAGAATCAAAGTCTAGGCCCTCGACTTTATCTTCAGGTCCTTAGAATCAGAGTTTTGGCTCTGAACTTTAACTTCAGACCTTTAGAATCAAAGTTTGGGCCTTCTAATTTCTCTTCAGGGCCTTAGAATCAAAGTCTAGGCCCTCAACTTTATCTTGAGGTCCTTAGAATCAAAATGTAGGCCCTCAACTTTATCTTCAGGGCTTTAGAATCAAAGTTTAGGCCCTCAAATTTATCTTCAGGTCCCTATAATCAAAGTTTATGCCCTCAACTTTATCTTCAGGGCCTTAGAATCAATTTTTAGGCCATCAACTTATCTTCAGGTCCTTGGAATCAAAGTTTAGGCCCTCAACTTTATCTTCAGGTCCCTAAAATCAAAGTTCAGTCCCTCAACTTTATCTTCAAATTCTTAGAATCAAAGTTTAGGCCCTCAACTTTATCTTCAGGTGCTTAGAATCAAAGTTTAGTCTCTCAACTTTATCTTCAGGTCCTTAGAATCAAAGTTTAGGCCCTCAACTTTATCTTCAGGCTCTTAGAATCAAAGTTTAGGCCCTCAACTTTATCTTCAGGTCCTTAGAATCAGAGTTTTGGCCATGAACTTTATCTTCAGGCTCTTAGAATCAAAGTTTAGGCCCTCAACTTTATCTTCAGGTCCTTAGAATCAAAGTTTAGGCCATCAACTTTATCTTCATGTCCTTAGAATCAAACTCTAGGCCCTCAACTTTATCTTCAGGTCCTTAGAATCAGAGTTTTGGCTCTGAACTTTAACTTCAGACACTTAGAATCAAAGTTTGGGCCTTCAAATTTCTCTTCAGGGCCTTAGAATCAAAGTCTAGGCCCTCAAGTTTATCTTCAGGGCCTTAGAATCAGAGTTTAGGGCCTCAACTTTATCTTCAAGCCCTTTGAATAAAATTTTATGCCCTCAACTTTATCTTCAGGCTCTTAGAATCAAAGTTTAGGCCATCAACTTTATCTTCAGGTCCTTAGAATCAAAGTCTAGGCCCTCAACTTTATCTTCAGGTGCTTAGAATCAGAGTTTTGGCTCTGAACTTTAACTTCAGACACTCAGAATCAAAGTTTGGGCCTTCAAATTTCTCTTCAGGGCCTTAGAATCAAAGTTAAGGCCATCAACTTTATCTTCAGGTCCTTAGAATCAAAGTCTAGGCCCTCAATTTTATCTTCTGGTCCTTAGAATCAGAGTTTTGGCCCTGAACTTTAACTTCAGACACTTAGAATCAAAGTTTAAGCCCTTAACTTTATCTTCTGGTCCTTAGAATCAAAGTTTAGGCCCTCAACTTTATCTTCAAATCCTTAGAATCAAAGTTTAGGCCCTCAACTTTATCTTCAGGGCCTTAGAATCAGAGTTTAGGCCCTCAACTTTATCTTCAGGCTCTTAGAATCAAAGTCTAGGCCTTCAACTTTATCTTCAGGCCCTTAGAATAAAAGTTTAGGCCCTCAACTTTATCTTCAGGCTCTTAGAATTGAAGTTTATGCCATCAACTTTATCTTCAGGTCCTTAGAATCAAAGTCTAGGCCCTCGACTTTATCTTCAGGTCCTTAGAATCAGAGTTTTGGCTCTGAACTTTATCTTCAGGTCCTTAGAATCAAAATTTAGGCCCTCAACTTCATCTTCAGGTCCCTAGAATCAAAGTTTAGGCCCTCAAATTTATCTTCAGGTCCCTATAATCAAAGTTTATGCCCTCAACTTTATCTTCAGGGCCTTAGAATCAATTTTTAGGCCCTCAACTTATCTTCAGGTCCTTGGAATCAAAGTTTAGGCCCTCAACTTTATCTTCAGGTCCCTAGAATCAAAGTTTAGGCCCTCAACTTTATCTTCAAATTCTTAGAATCAAAGTTCAGGCCCTCAACTTTATCTTCAGGTGCTTAGAATCAAAGTTTAGTCTCTCAACTTTATCTTCAGGTCCTTAGAATCAAAGTTTAGACCCTCAAATTTATCTTCAGGGCCTTAGAATCAGAGTTTAGGCCCTCAACTTTATCTTCAGGTCCTTACAATCAAAGTTTAGGCCCTCAACGTTATCTTCAGGTCCTTAGAATCAGAGTTTAGGCCCTCAACTTTATCTTCAGGGCCTTAGAATCAGAGTTTAGGCCCTCAACTTATCTTCAGGTCCTTAGAATCAGAGTTTTGACCCTGAACTTTAACTTCAGACCGTTAGAATCAAAGTTTAGACCTTCAACTTTATCTTCAGGTTCTTAGAATCAAAGTTTAGGCCCTCAACTTTATCTTCAGGTCCTTAGAATCAAAGTTTAGGCCCTCAACTTTATCTTCAGGCTCTTAGAATCAAAGTTTAGTTCCTCAACTTTATCTTTAGGTCCTTAGAATCAGAGTTTTGGCCCTGACCTTTATCTTCAGGCCCTTAGAATCAATGTTTGGGCCTTCAACTTTATCTTCAGGGTCTTAAAATTAGAGTTTAGGCCCTCAACTTTATCTTTAGCTCCTTAGAATCAAAGTTTAAGCCCTTAACTTTATTTTTAGGTCCTTAGAATCAAAGTTTATGCCCTCATCTTTATCTTCAGAACATTAAAATCGAAGTTTATGCCCTCAACTTTATCTTGAGGGCCTTAGAATCAAAGTTTAGGCCCTCATCTTTATCTTCAGGGCCTTAGAATCGAAGTTTATGCCCTCAACTTTATCTTCAGGGCCTTAGAATCAAAGTTTATGCCCTCAACTTTATCTTCAGGCCCTTAGAATAAAAGTTTAGGCCCTCAACTTTATCTTCAGGCTCTTAGAATTGAAGTTTATGCCATCAACTTTATCTTCAAGTCCTTAGAATCAAAGTCTAGGCCCTCGACTTTATCTTCAGGTCCTTAGAATCAGAGTTTTGGCTCTGAACTTTATCTTCAGGTCCTTAGAATCAAAATTTAGGCCCTCAACTTCATCTTCAGGTCCCTAGAATCAAAGTTTAGGCCCTCAAATTTATCTTCAGGTCCCTATAATCAAAGTTTATGCCCTCAACTTTATCTTCAGGGCCTTAGAATCAATTTTTAGGCCCTCAACTTATCTTCAGGTCCTTGGAATCAAAGTTTAGGCCCTCAACTTTATCTTCAGGTCCCTAAAATCAAAGTTTAGTCCCTCAACTTTATCTTCAAAGTCTTAGAATCAAAGTTTAGGCCCTCAACTTTATCTTCAGGTGCTTAGAATCAAAGTTTAGTCTCTCAACTTTATCTTCAGGTCCTTAGAATCAAAGTTTAGGCCCTCAACTTTATCTTCAGGTCCCTAGAATCAAAGTTTAGGCCCTCAACTTTATCTTCAGGCTCTTAGAATTGAAGTTTATGCCATCAACTTTATCTTCAAGTCCTTAGAATCAAAGTCTAGGCCCTCGACTTTATCTTCAGGTCCTTAGAATCAGAGTTTTGGCTCTGAACTTTATCTTCAGGTCCTTAGAATCAAAATTTAGGCCCTCAACTTCATCTTCAGGTCCCTAGAATCAAAGTTTAGGCCCTCAAATTTATCTTCAGGTCCCTATAATCAAAGTTTATGCCCTCAACTTTATCTTCAGGGCCTTAGAATCAATTTTTAGGCCCTCAACTTATCTTCAGGTCCTTGGAATCAAAGTTTAGGCCCTCAACTTTATCTTCAGGTCCCTAAAATCAAAGTTTAGTCCCTCAACTTTATCTTCAAAGTCTTAGAATCAAAGTTTAGGCCCTCAACTTTATCTTCAGGTGCTTAGAATCAAAGTATAGTCTCTCAACTTTATCTTCGGGTCCTTAGAATCAAAGTTTAGGCCCTCAACTTTATCTTCAGGTCCCTAGAATCAAAGTTTAGGCCCTCAACTTTATCTTCAAATTCTTAGAATCAAAGTTCAGGCCCTCAACTTTATCTTCAGGTGCTTAGAATCAAAGTTTAGTCTCTCAACTTTATCTTCAAGTCCTTAGAATCAAAGTTTAGTCTCTCAACTTTATCTTCAGGTCCTTAGAATCAAAGTTTTGGCCCTCAACTTTATCTTCAGGCCCTTAGAATCAAAGTTTAGGCCCTCAACTTTATCTTCAGGGCCTTAGAATCAAAGTTTAGGTCCTCAACTTTATCTTCAGGGCCTTAGAATCAAAGTTTAGGCCCTCAACTTTATCTTCAGGTCCTTAGAATGAAAGTTTAGGCTCTCAACTTTATCTTCAGGGCCTTAGCTAGCCCGTGTAAGTTCGCTGTAATTTATTACAGGAGAGACCCGTTGGCTAACCCCGTGTAATTTCGATGTAATTTTTGGGAGAATTTGTCCTGGGACAATTTCTCCTGGGGACAATTTCTCCTGGGGCAATTTGTCCTGGGACAATTTGTCCTGGGGACAATTTGTCCTAAAGACAATTTGTCCTGGGACAATTTGTTCTGGGGACAATTTATCCAGGGACAATTTGTCCTGGGGACAATTTATCCTGGGACAATTTGTCCTGGGGACAAATTGTCCTTGGTCAATTTGTCCTGGGGACAATTGGTCCTGGCCCAATTTGTCCTGGGACAATTTGTCCTGGGACAATTTGTCCTGGGACAATTTGTCCTGGGGACAAATTGTCCCTCTTCCAATATTCGCGAAACCGCTCTGTACGTGTTGCCGTGGCATTCTATAGGCGTAGCAATGTGAAACCCCGATCGTTAATAGTTTATTTATGATGTCACAATGTTAAACCGGTGAGGTCACGTGCTTATGTTAGCGCGCGCGCGTCTCGTTTCGAAGAAACACGGTTTCTGGCTCGTTTTCGACGATGCGAAGGTCCGAGCGACGTCAAAAGGTAAGTAGTAGATAGTTACGAAGCAGTTTAGAGCGTTCGTCGCCCGCGGAGTACGTACACCACTTGTCGGAATATATACATCGCCTGCTGGCGGAGTAGGTACACCGCTTGCCGGAATATATACACCGCCTGCTGGCGGAGTACGTACACCGCCTTCGAGAATATATACACCGCCTGCCGGAATATATACACCGCCTGCTGGCAGAGTATTTACACCGCCTGCCACAATATCTACACCGACTGCTGGCGGAGTACTTACACCGCTTGCCGGAATATATACGCCGCCTGCCGGCGGAGTACGTACACCGCCTGCCAGAATATCTAACCGCCTGCAGGAATATATACACCGGCCGCTGGCGGAGTACTTACACCGCTTGCCGGAATATATACACCGCCTGCCGGCGGAGTACGTACACCGCCTGCCAGAATATCTAACCGCCTGCAGGAATATATACACCGGCCGCTGGCGGAGTACTTACACCGCTTGCCGGAATATATACACCGCCTGCCGGCGGAGTACGTACACCGCCTGCCAGAATATATACACCGCCTGCCGGAATACACCGCCTGCCGGAATATATAAACCGCTATCTCGCGGAGTACGTACACCGCCTGCCGGAATATATACACCGCCTGCCGGCAGAGTACGTACACAGCCTGCCAGAATATATACGCCGCCTGCCGGAATATCTACGCCGCCTGCCGGCGGAGTACGTACACCGCCTGCCGGCAGAGTACGTACACCGCCTGCCAGAATATATACAACGCCTGCCAGATTATATACACCGCCAGCCGGCGGAGTACGTACACCGCCTGCCGGAATATATACACCGCCTGCTGGCTGAGTACTTACACCGCCTGCCGGAATATATACACCGCCTGCTTGCGGAGTACTTACACCGCCTGCCAGAATATGTACACCGCCTGCCGGAATATATACACCGCCTGCCGGCGGAGTACGTACACTGCCTGCCAGAATATCTACACTGCCTGCAGGAATATATACACCGCCTGCTGGCGGAGTTACGTACACCGCCTGCCAGAATATCTACACCGCCTGCAGGAATATATACACCGCCTTCTGGCGAAGTACTTACACCGCCTGCCAGAATATCTACACCGCCTGCTGGCGGAGTACGTACACCGCTTGCCGGAATGTATACACCGCCTGCCGGAATATATACACCGCCTGCTGGCGGAGTACGTACACCGCTTGCCGGAAAATATACACCGCCTGCTGGCCGAGTACTTACACCGCCTGCCAGAATATATACACCGCCTGCCTGAATATATACACCGCCTGCCGGAATATATACACCGCCTGCCGGCGGAGTACGTACACCGCCTCCCGGAATATATACGCCGCCTGCCGGAATATTTACGCCGCCTGCCGGAATATTTACACCGCCTGCCGGAATATATACACCGCCTGCCAGAATATATATACCGCCTGCCGGAATATCTACACCGCCTGCCGGAATACATACACCGCCTGCTGGTGGAGTACGTTCACCGCCTGCCGGAATATATACACCGCCTGCTGGCTGAGTACTTACACCGCCTGCCAGAATGTATACACCGCCAGCCGGAATATTTACACCGCCTGCCGGAATATGTACACCGCCTGCAGGAATATATACACCGCCTGCTGGCGGAGTACGTACACCGCCTGCCAGAATATATACACCCCCTGTAATTTCCCTTTAATTTATTACAGGAGAGACCCGTTGGCTAACTCCCTGTAATTTCGCTGTAATTTATTACAGGAGAGACACGTTGGCTAACCCCCTGTAATTTCCCTGTAATTTTTTGAGAATTTGTTCTGGGACAATTTGTCCTGGCGACAATTTGTCCTGGGGACAATTGGTCCTGGGATAATTTGTTCTATGACAATTTGTTTTGGGGACAATTTGTCCTAGGGAAATTTTGTCCTAGGACAATTTGTCCTGGGACAATTTCTCCTTGGGACAATTTGTGCTGGGGACAATTTGTCCTGGGACAATTTGTCCTGGGGACAATTTGTCCTGGGGACAATTTGTCCTGGGACAATTTGTCCTGGGGACAATTTTGTCCTGGGACAATTTGTCCTGGGACAATTTTTCCTTGGGACAATTTTTCTTGGGACAAATTGTCCTGGCACAATTTGTCCTGGGACAATTTGTCCTGGCACAATTTGTCCTGGGACAATTTGTCCTGGGACAATTTGTCCCCAGGACAATTTGTCCTGGGGACAATTTGTTCTGGGACAATTTGTCCTGGGGAGAATTTCTCCTGGGACAATTTGTCCTGGGACAATTTGTCCTGGGACAATTTGTCCTGGACAATTTTTCCTGGGGACAATTTGTCCTGGAGACAATTTTTCCTGGGGACAATTTGTTCTGGGACAATTTGTCCTTGGTACAATTTGTCCTGGGACAATTTGTCCTGGGACAATTTGTCCTGGGACAATTTTACCTGGGGACAATTTGTCTTGGGGAGAATTTATTCGTAATTAATGCGGCATTTATTCGGAATTAATGCGGCATTTATTCGGAATTAATTCGGTATTTATTCTCAACAAGTGAAAGTTCTACCTTCACTAGGAGTGTAGGTTGTACCTTCACAGCGAGTGAAAGTTCTACCTTCACAACGAGTGAAGGTTCTACCTTCATTAGGAGAGATCATTCATTAGTAGTGAATGTTCTAATTTCATTAGTAGTACAAGTTTTACCTTCGTTAGGAGTGAAGGTTCTACCTTCACAAAGAGTGATGATTCTACCTTCACTTCGAGGGAAGGTTCTGCCTTCACTAGGAGTGAAAGTTCTACCTTCACTATGAGTGAAGGTTATACCTTCACAACAAGGGAAGGTTTTACCTTCTATATTAGTGAAGGTTCTATCTACACTACGAGTAAAGGCTCTACCTCCACAACGAGTAAAGGTTCTACCTTTACTACGAGTGAAGGTTCTACATTCACAACGAGTAAAAGTTCTACCTTCAGGGTTCTGCCCACATGGGTCGGCATGGGTCGGCCCCGACCCTTACTCGCCTATCGCCGACCCATACTACTATAACGTTATGACAGCCCGTAGCTTGCAATAATTACTGCCGGGTACATCGTCCAAAACAACCGTCCAAGACAATTTTTAAAATGGTCCAAGACAATTTTAAAAATCGTCCAAGACGATTTTATAAATGGTCCAAGACAATTTTAAAAATTGTCCCAAGAAAAATTAGATGGTAGGTAGATTGTAGATTTGTAGATTGTAGATTTGTAGATTCGTAGATTGTAGATTCGTAGATCGTAGATTCGTAGATTGTAGATTTGTAGATTTGTAGATTGTAGATTCGTAGATCGTAGATTCGTAGATCGTAGATTTGTAGATTTGTAGATTGTAGATTCGTAGATCGTAGATTCGTAGATCGTAGATTTGTAGATTGTAGATTAGTAGATTTGTAGATTCGTAGATTTGTAGTTTTGTAGATTGTAGATTTGTAGATTCGTAGATTTGTAGATTTGTAGATAGTAGATTCGTAGATTGTAGATTTGTAGATTCGTAGATTTGTAGATTTGTAGATAGTAGATTCGTAGATCGTAGATTCGTAGATCGTAGATTCGTAGATAGTAGATTCGTAGATCGTAGATTCGTAGATTGTAGATTTGTAGATTTGTAGATTATAGATTGTAGATCGTAGATTTGTAGATTGTAAATATAGATCGTAGATTTGTACATTTGTAGATCGTAGATTCGTAGATCGTAGATCGTTAGATTTGTAGATTGTAGATCGTAGATTCGTAGATCGTAGATTTTTAGATTTGTAGATTGTAGATTCGTAGATCGTAGATCGTAGATTTGTAGATCGTAGATTTGTAGATTGTAGATTTGTAGATCGTTAGATTCGTAGATTGTAGATTCGTAGATCGTAGATTCGTAGATCGTAGATTTGTAGATTGTAGATTTGTAGATCGTTAGATTTGTAGATCGTAGATTTGTAGATTTGTAGATCGTAGATTCGTAGATCGTAGATTCGTAGATCTCAAGACATTTCTAAAGATTGTCCCCAGACATTTCTAAAGATTGTCCCCAGACAATTCTAAAAATTGTCCCAAGACAAGTCTAAAATTGTCTCAGGACAATTTTAAAAATTGTTCCAAGACAATCCTTTAAAATTGTCTTAAGACAATTTTTAAAATTGTCCTGAGACAATTTAAAAAATTTAAAAATCGCCAAAACAGTTTTAAAAATGGTCCAAGACAATTTTAAAAATCGTTTTAAGAAATTTTTTAAATTGCCTAGGACCATTTTAAAATTGTCTTTGACGATTTTTAAAATTGTCTCGGACTTTTTTTAAAATTGCGTATTTTATCTATCCTTCCATACCTTCTTCCCACACTAAAAATATTCTCGGCAGAACCCTGTACCTTCATTAGGAGTGAAGGTTCTACCTTCATTATGAGTAAAGGATCTTTTCAAAATTGTCTTTGGGACAATTTGTCCTTGGGACAATTTGTTCTGGGACAATTATAAAATTGTCCTAGGACAATTTTCGAGAATACGAACGACGCGCCGTTCCAGTCGTCATAACAGGCGCAACGGACACGTGGAAAGCGAGAACCGCGTGGACAGATACTGGGGTGAAGGTTTAGAAGGTAGGGATCGGGTTAGGTACAAAGCGAACCGAGTTAGAGCGAACAGACTGTGTAGAGCTGCCGTCGAGTGGAATTCGGGCTCGTTTAACGCTTAACGTGTACCGTTTTGCCTCGAACACCCTCGCAAACCCCTGCTACACTATTATCGATTGTAAATAGTTTGAAATCTTGGTTTTCAATACTTTTTTTGACGTCACTTATATAATCCACCATAGTCACGTGCGTGCGTTAGCGCGCTTGACTCGTTTGTTACGAATGAATGGAAAATGGCTCAAAACGACAGATTCGAAGCTTGAGCGAAGTCAAAAGAGTGAAAGAGGTGAGTCTTGAGTAGTTTAGAACCCGTTCGACCGTTCGCAATGGCGCGAAACGATCGAAATCGAGGCGTCGGGTCGCCAAGGTGCGACGCGCCCTGCGAAATGCGCTGGAATCGTTTCGTTTCGACGCGGAATCATGTTTTCGGAACGTTACGAAGCGTTTAGCTGCATTCCGTGGCGTATTTCGAGTCGTTTGCGACGATTTTGATGTGCGAAAAGGGGGCGTGGCCCTTAACTTTCGCGCTCGCTCCACGACAAACGGCGTATCGTATGCCGTCGGCGAATCGAAAATCGAAAACTAGATGATATAGGGTTTCGATCGATGGTACGTTTGTCGCCGTACGTGGCGTCGTTGAGGCACGACGGCGTCGCAAAGGTGGGGTGATTTCGACGCACGCGAGAAGGCGTGTTTGTTTATTTGACACGTTTTTATGTCGAAAATTCGCGAATTTCGACATGACTTTGAACCAATCTTATAGAGTCGTCGTTGGCGATTCGATTGGTCGTGGTCCGGTCGTCGTGCGACGTTTCGTGGCGAAATGGCACAATTTTTAAGTCGTTTGATCGCGAACGAGAAAATTCGAAATTGTTTTTCGATTTTCTCCGTCCCCTGAAGGAATTCGTTCGCGATTTTTCCTGGAGAGAATTTCTATTGGGTGGTACGCAAGGGACGAAAGGGTTTGGTGGCCGTCGGTCAAATTTTTGAGTGAAATTTCTACTCGTAAACTTTTTGGCTTTTTGTACATCTTTGCGACGTTGGCAAAGTGCCTTCCCTTTGTCGGATCGAGCCGAGATTTTTTATCTGGTCTCTCTGACCCCGGAGTTGTTGATAGCCAAAGTATCGTTGCCATAGCAACCAAAAATAAAATTGTTTTTTTATTTTTTAGGTGTATCTTCCCTTGTTTCAAGCGGGCCCTTGGGGCCGCGAAAACGCGACAGAATATCCTTCGGGCGTGTAGCTATGTCAAAGACCATCCGGATCCCTATGCAGATGTTGAGGTAAGAAGTTACATCGCGAAACGTCTTCCATAAGGACTAGGCTTAGAGTAATAACTATAGAGGTATCCCAAGTTTACTCATAGTTCCTTTGTGTAATTTTCTATTTCTAATAAAATTACTCATAGACCTTATATTTCATGCTAGCCATTCCTCTGTGGCCAAGAGCGACGAATAGGCCTTTAGTTGTTCCAGACGTTTATCTACTCGAGACTTTGGCCGACGCCAGGTACTTTTCTTTGTTTTCCCCTTTGTCAATTGTTTTGCCGTGTAGTTGTTCCTCCAATCAGACGAGGCAGACGCAGCCATCCCTCTGTGGCCAAGAGCGATAAATAGGCCATACCTCTGCAGAGGCTATAGAGTTGCCTCTCCGCTTAAGGCAGAGCACTGGCGGGTAAATCAGTGACGCCCCTTGGAATTGCACCTGTGAGTGGACTGACATCCCAGCTGCCACTTTCACAGTCCAAGGCTCGGAGCCAGGAGGTTAAACGGGCTCACCCTCCGCGGGGGAGTATGGAGTGACCCCACGAGTCCTTTGACTCACAGCAGGTGCCCACCTGGCCTTGCCTCCCATTTGGGGCGAGGGGGTGGATGGAGGAGAGGGTAAACTCTGTTTAATTTTTGTGTGTACATCCGGGACTTTATTGAAATAAAATTTGACATGACTTCTCCTACTTTATTGTGTGTGCCGCCCTATCTACTTTCCACGCGCCTAACTAGGACCACGTGAGACGCGAGCGCGTGATTGTATTATGCGCCTAGTGCTAATCAAAAAATTATTACGTATGCAAAGTAAGGCAAATAAAGTCATCTTCCATTTTGCTGTCTTTTCTTTGACATCTGTCTGCCATATGAATGAAAACATATATTCACTTTTTATCGTAGTGACGGTGATGACGTACGTTTTAAAAATGCCAGCTATTGACTTATAGCAAACAAAATGCCAGCTCCTTGCCTTCTATCAATATCTCTTACACATAGCAATCCTATAGAGATAAGAGCCTAAAAGAAAACAAGAGAACGCACAATTAGAAATAACAATGCAATGATCCCAAGAGTAGTTTAATTAACGCTAAAGACGAACGATTGGGAATTACAGCCTAATTAACTCTTGAAATTTTACTACTGTGCTCCTACTTATCGAACATCATAAACAAACATTAACGCAAAACACAAATAATTTAATTAATGGACAACACCACCATCTATGTTTACGACCATAATTGGTGATATTGATCCCTCGACGTGTCCTTATCCCTTTAGTCGATCCATCTCGTTTTGTAATCCGTGTCCATGTTCCCTTTCCTCCATCCTGTAGCCAGCCTTCCAAATGATTGTTCCTAGTCAAAAGAGTATTAAATTAGTCCTATAGGAGTGTACCCTATTTATATTGATCCCTCCTTATCCCTTTAGTCGATCCATCTCGTTTTGTAATCCGTGTCCATGTTCCCTTTCCTTCATCCTGTAGCCTTCAAAATGATTGTTCCTAGTCAAAAGAGTATTAAATTAATGTCCTATAAGAGTGTACCTGTCTATATTGATCCCTCGCCGTGTCCTTATCCCCTCTAGTCGATCCATCTCCTTTTGTAATCCGTGTCCGTGTTCCCTTTCCTCCATCCTGTAGCCTTCCAAAAATGATTGTTCCTAGTCAAAAGAGTATTAAATTAATGTAAAAATGTCCTAGAAGAGTGTACCTGTTTATATTGATCCCTCGCCGTGTCCTTATCCCTTTAGTCGATCCATCTCGTTTTGTAATCCGTGTCCGTGTTCCCTTTCCTCCATCCTGTAGCCTTCTAAATGATTGTTCCTAGTCAAAAGAGTACTAAATTATTGAAGGAATGGGGATTACTAGGCTATACCTCATACCAGTGATCCTTCTTCCTGGTTGGTCCTAACATACGCAAAACAAAGCCCCTATAACATATAAAACTAGGGTGTACTTATCTGATAGAATCCCCTGGATGAATCCCAT
The DNA here is from genome assembly GCF_947507565.1 of Oscarella lobularis. Lineage (NCBI taxonomy): Eukaryota > Metazoa > Porifera > Homoscleromorpha > Homosclerophorida > Oscarellidae > Oscarella > Oscarella lobularis. The sequence continues at coordinate 3,215,929 of NC_089185.1, forward strand.
GAGCAAACAGACACTAACCAATAGAAAAATGAGTAACCAGACATCGTACTATTTACTCCCCCAACAACGCACCTCACGAGACCCTAACGAATGACATACCTGTTTATCTCTACTTGGGGACCATTCCCAAACATCCCAAAAAAATGAAAAAAACTTCCCCCCTGAAGAACAGAAAAAATAAATAAATAACTCGTCGAAACGACACGCTCGTCGATAAACGAAAGGGAAATCATGCATAGTATCGCACTCTACACCAGATCGCATAGTATGCGACGCTCGCGATCGCGAATATACGGAGGATGACGCCATTCTCCCCTTGCGGACCCCCAATTTTCACTGCGCTGCATCGTCGATCCATCAAACGTGCCCAAAACCCCGCCGCGATACGCCCCGATCCCAAAAACCACGCGAAGAACGAGTGAACGACGTATTAAATCTTTCGAACGACCGGGGGATCCCGAAACCGAAAGACGCGACGCGAAATGATAAATGAACACATTACTTACTCTTCGCGACAATCGGTTCCTTCCCTTTCCCTCCTGTTCGACCTTCTATGCAGCCGTTCTAACGAGATGAATGAAAACACAGCCCCGTATAGACGCAACCCCGTATAACCAGAGCTCGATGTTTGAAAATCGTGTAAGAAATCCTCCATACACTGCCAAACACCTAGAGCACAACCTTTCTATTACGATTGCGGACTTTGAAAGCAATCTAAAAACAATAAAGGAACAAAAAAAGAACGAAAACGCCAGTGTGCGGAAAAATGCGAATTTCGGCGCCAAACCTCAAATACGCCAAAGAGACCCTACACCCAAATTAAACTGCATAAAATTCTCTACCAAGCCTCTGTAAAACAAATGCCAATCCCCCTAATCTACTATATAGGATAAGGAGTATAAGCTGACGTTTTACAAAAAACACAAATTTATTAATAATAAATAGAGATTTTACCTAATGACGTCACACACACAGTCATACATAGAGCTCGGCGAGCATTTTTGAAAGCTATATAGCACGACCACAGCGGACCTAACGCTACGTTAATCCAACAACTTATTAGTGTTTGTGCCCTTTTGGGGAAACTAAAATCAGGCGTAATTTCGCGGAGATTGCTATAGAGCACCCGAGATTTTTTCAGATAAGGACACCAACTGTAGAATTGTAGCCCGCCACTTCCCAAACAACTCCCTAGATATGAAAATCCTAAAAAGAATTTACCCCACCATTTCAGCTTTAAGTACCTGTAACTTGAGACCAGAAGCATGGATTGAGCCGTAACTCTACATTTTCAGTCATCCCTAGCTAAAATACCTCTCGACACTACCGTTGCCATGGTTACAAAAGATTTTCTAAAATTCAGTTTGTTTACCCCTACCTCGTAGGAGTCCCATAGACCCTCTTAACTTTATAAATAATACGTACACCTGACCCTATCCGTACTCCGATGTCCCTAAGTCTAAAAACCACTCCCAAAATCTACCCCTTAAAATAAAATAAAATAAAAGAACTACAAATAAAGCTATACCTCATACCAATTGATTGTTTTCCTCTCCGCTTGTTCAATGTATGGTTTTGTCCTTGTGTTTGTGTCCCTTGGTTCCCTAAAGTACAAAAACCTACATCCACTAACACTAATCTTCACTTTTTGTGCACAAGCACAATAACACATTCTTCGTTATTGCACAATTTGCAACAAAAAAAGTTAAGTTGTTATACTTTTTAGCACACTCTAAAAGCATTTTTGATTTGTAGTTAATGCAATGGTTTAGCCAGAATTGCCTTTGTACATTTTAAGCCCAGCCTAGCCCAACTAGGCCCAGCCTAGCCCAACTAAGCCCAGCCTAGGGTTAGGGTTAGGGTTAGGGTTAAAAGGTGTACCCACTTGGGTGACCCTTAATAACTCCTTAAATATTGAACGTATGACGTCATGCATAGCATCATTTAGGGTTAGGGTTAAAAGGTGTACCCACTTGGGTGACCCTTAATAACTCCTTAAATATTGAACGTATGACGTCATGCATAGCATCATTTAGGGTTAGGGTTAAAAGTGTACCCACTTGGGTGACCCTTAATAACTCCTTAAATATTGAGGGTTAGGGTTAGGGTTAGGGTTAGGGTTAGGGTTAAAAGGTGTACCCACTTGGGTGACCCTTAATAACTCCTTAAATATTGAACGTATGACGTCATGCATAGCATCATTTAGGGTTAGGGTTAAAAGGTGTACCCACTTGGGTGACCCTTAATAACTCCTTAAATATTGAACGTATGACGTCATGCATAGCATCATTTAGGGTTAGGGTTAAAAGTGTACCCACTTGGGTGACCCTTAATAACTCCTTAAATATTGAGGGTTAGGGTTAGGGTTAGGGTTAGGGTTAGGGTTAGGGTTAGGGTTAGGGTTAGGGTTAGGGTTAGGGTTAGGGTTAGGGTTAGGGTTAGGGTTAGGGTTAGGGTTTAGGGTTAGGGTTAGGGTTAGGGTTAGGGTTAGGGTTAGGGTTAGGGTTAGGGTTAGGGTTAGGGTTAGGGTTAGGGTTAGGGTTAGGGTTAGGGTTAGGGTTAGGGTTAGGGTTAGGGTTAGGGTTAGGGTTAGGGTTAGGGTTAGGGTTAGGGTTAGGGTTAGGGTTAGGGTTAGGGTTAGGGTTAGGGTTAGGGTTAGGGTTAGGGTTAGGGTTAGGGTTAGGGTTAGGGTTAGGGTTAGGGTTAGGGTTAGGGTTAGGGTTAGGGTTAGGGTTAGGGTTAGGGTTAGGGTTAGGGTTAGGGTTAGGGTTAGGGTTAGGGTTAGGGTTAGGGTTAGGGTTAGGGTTAGGGTTAGGGTTAGGGTTAGGGTTAGGGTTAGGGTTAGGGTTAGGGTTAGGGTTAGGGTTAGGGTTAGGGTTAGGGTTAGGGTTAGGGTTAGGGTTAGGGTTAGGGTTAGGGTTAGGGTTAGGGTTAGGGTTAGGGTTAGGGTTAGGGTTAGGGTTAGGGTTAGGGTTAGGGTTAGGGTTAGGGTTAGGGTTAGGGTTAGGGTTAGGGTTAGGGTTAGGGTTAGGGTTAGGGTTAGGGTTAGGGTTAGGGTTAGGGTTAGGGTTAGGGTTAGGGTTAGGGTTAGGGTTAGGGT